>NC_057805.1:482185561-482188589 GCF_018294505.1 Triticum aestivum
CGACTGCGTGCGGCGCGGGTCGGCGGTTCGGCCGATCCTGGCTGGCGGCTCAGGGGGTGGAGGTTGAAGATAAACTACAGGCCCTTGATTTCGTATCCAACGGCTGGAAAATCTACTGACCAGAGATGTAAAAGTCAGTCGACTGACGTGTAGCTGCACCCCGCACGTACACATGCACGCACGCAACACTCGCACGAACACATGCACGCATGCAGGCGTGCAACACTGACACGTACACATGCACTCACGAACACACGCACGTACACACACATGCATGCAACACTGAAACGTACACATGCACGCACGCAACACTCGCACGCCTACATGCACATAGCACACGACACAAGACGCATGCTCAACCTATATGTGCATGCACCATTTGTTAAGGACATGGATTGTTACGGGTATTAATCCATCTTATCTGTGATAAGCAGAACATTGATGTTTGCAGCAGTCTTTATGAATCACAACGTATCGAACGGGCTATCAACGTATATATGAAAATTTTAAAATTCTATTACATTATATAGTAGGCTTATCTACATGAAATAGATGATGTCACACTCAATGAACAATCATCGGTTTTTGGAATGCCCGCTTCTGACCGCCCTGGCCCACCAAAAGTTCCTCTGCCGTGCGCTGCCTGCGTTGGGTCACTGACATGCAGGCCATGTACCCAAAAAGCCCACACGTCAGTGGAAGAACGGCGCGGTGTCGTACGTTAGAGTCGAGGGCACCACTCGCTGCACGCCCGGCTGAACGCGCCTCCTTGCCGCATTCAAACACCTCCAATGAAACTCGTGTGGAAGCCGAGAAACCCACTCTGGACACACGTCCGTTAATGACCGGCCGGCATTAAATGCAACACCGGCCGAGCTCCTCCCGTCCACCGTCTATTTAATCTCCTATTTAAACAAGGCCAAACACCGGCCAAGAATCGTATACCTCCATCGCTCCCCTATCTCCTCCTTCACCATTTTGTCCACTCTTACAATGGCTTATGAAGAGTAGTTATCCCGCATCCGAGCCGGCTGGGTGGCCCACCGAGCCCGCCGGATACGAGCTATGCAGCTCGCTGATCCACCTCCCTCCCCTCGCCCGATGGAGCCAGTTGTCGCCCCAGGCTGGCGCGCGGTTCAGCAACTCGCCGCTCCAGGCCAGCTCGACGAGGAGTGGTGCACGAGCGTCGTCGCTGCCATCCACGCCGCCGCCTCGTACCGCGCCTCCCGTGTCTGTGACCGCGTCTCCCGTTTCTATGGCCGAGATTCCCATGCCAGCGGCTGCGCCATGCAAGCAGAGACAGAAGCCGGGTGCGTGGAGAGCGACGAGTCGGTGGCCAGCGCCTCCGCGTCCGCCGCCATCATCGAGGAGAAGTAGAACATGGGAGGCCGCCGCCCCTTGGGTCCCATGAAGGCCACCGCGGAGGCGACGCCGGCGTACATAGCAGGTGTCTTGCCGGATCCTTTTGTTGCGAGGACCTTCGTCGACCCCGCATGGGCTCTAGGGAAGTGGAGAAGCCCCCTTCCACAATCATCTTGGGCATCAGCCAACGATATCAGTTGGGCAGTGGGGAAGCGAGCCGTCCTTTGTGCTGAAGCATTTACCTCGGGGCTCCCGGCAGTCCGGTGATCGTGCTGCCGGACATGAGGAACACAAATGGATCAGCGGGCGACCATTTAGGCCAGGTATTATTATATATGCGCTGTCGAGAACTAGCATCGCTTAGTTGATTTGAATGTAATGAAATATGTCATGTTTGTATGAAAGTCCGGTATTTTATATGAATTTTGTCATTGTTTATATGAAATATCGCCGTGTTTGCATGAATTTCATCCGGTTGGTTGAGTTGCTGTCAGAATGTGTGCGGCTATGGTTGGAGGGCATAATTTGCGAGTCGTCGATTGGTTTGCGGCCGGCTCGGGCAGCGTGGGTGGGACAAAAAAAGCACAGCTCATACGAGCTCGTCTCCAACTTGCGCGCCGGAGGATGCATGAGCACCCGAGCCATTCCTCGTTCATTGGTGGCAAAGGCACCGGTGGACAAAAGGGGCGCCAATATTTTGGCTACCCCGGGCAAGATCCAAACAACCCCTCCCAGCAGATTCAAATCCATCGTTCGCCGTGAAATTTTGCCATGTGTTGTTTTCATGGACTAGCAAGATGCCCGTGCATTGCACGAAACATCAAGATGCATATTTTTACAAAACACCTGTTGTGATTGACCAATGCAGGAGTAATCCCATGTGTAAAAACTAATGGTATCTCAAGAATTTTATCGGAAAATGGTATCTCAAGAATTTCATCGAAAAATGATATCTCGAGAAAGATGAGAGATAAATTGAGGAGGAGTGGGGTGTGGTGGTGACTGGTGGTCGGACTGGGCGGAGGCATGGGGATGAACGGCTCATTATGTCTAGGTTTGTATCTCTCTCACACACCCACATAGGTGGGGGACGTGCACAAAGAGAAGAGGTGCACGCACGGTGCACGTACTCCCGTCTCTTTCCCAACCACACCCGCGCGGGTACACGGTGGAGCTCATTTCTGTACGAAAAGGCAACACCCGTGATAATTTCACACGTGTACTGGTTGTCCACTTGATGGAGGATCATCTACCACGGGTGAACAAACAAATTGCTACTAGACGCGTTATGTTAAAAAAGAGGCAAACCATGTGGGGCCTACCTTAGAGGCAAGGCTCTATACACTCGAGATGCTCTGTACGTATTACTTTTGATGTGTCCCGTCAACTCGCAAAAGGAGGATAAGCTTGCTTAGTATGCCGTCTCCCCCGCCCACGGGCACGGTGGCTCGCAGGACGAGGTGAAGCTTGCTTACTACTACCTCCGTCCTGGTTTATAGGTCACCTTTGTAATTCGTGCCAAATTTTGACCAAATATAATGCATGTCAACAAAAATTATATCATTGGATTCGTATTTCAACATTGTTTTCAATGATATAATTTTTGGTAACATGCATGAATGTTTTCTTAGTTCAATCTATAGTCAAAATTTGACACAATATACAA
>NC_057805.1:482188905-482408993 GCF_018294505.1 Triticum aestivum
CTTTTACGGATTTGGCTATATCCTAATGCGGAAATAAACTAAGCGGATACTTTTCAAGCACAAATCCTATATATAGTAGGCTCACTAAGTGCACCAACAACTTAGCATAAACAAGATGAGAACAATAAGGATATGAGTAAGCACAAGTAAGTTACACAAACTTACTCAATGTATATCATGAGATATGGAAATGAATAATACACACACCCACAAGTAGGCAATACAAGCTTACACAAATTGTATCACAATATATGGAATTGAATGATACAAGCAAAATCAAGTAAGCACTACAAGCTTACACAAGATATGTTACAAGATATGGAAATGAATGTTACAAGCTAGCAATTCACACTAAACACAAGATAGAACAATAGTAGGAAGTATGATATGCGGACTATAAAGTGTTGGCCTAAATAATCTCTACGATATGGTAACCAACACAATATAATGAGGACAACAAGAATAGTGAATGCACGGTCAAGTGATCAAGGTAAACCACAAGTAAGGAGTTAGGGTTAAGGATAACCGAAGTCACGGAGACGATGACGTATCCCGATGTTCACTTCCTTGGAGGGAAGCTAGTCACCGTTAGAGAGGTGGATGTTACCACGAAGGCACACCAACACCACGAAGGCTCACCCTATTCTCCTTGAGATATCACCACGAAGGTGATTCCCAACCACTAGTGGTAGACCTTGAGGTGGCCTCCAAACCTTCACAAACTTTCCGGGGGACAAATCACAAGTTGATTCCTCACCGGAGCACTCCTACCGCCTAGGAGTCTCCAACCTCCAAGAGTGACAAGATCAAGGGGGAAATTCTCAAGACTTGCTCAAATCACGAATTCCTTTGGTCAAGAGAAGGAGAGGGAGTGGATCTTCACGTGAGTGGAATCTCTCTCAAGAACTCTCACAAATCTCTCCGGGATCTAAGATTTGAGGTAGGAGAAAGGAGAGGGAGCTTTTCTTCAAGTGTGGTTCAAGATAGTTGTGTTGCTCAACCCCTCCACGAAGTAGTGAAGGGGTATTTATAGTGTGGCCCCCAAATGTGGCCGTTGGGGCGGAATTCTGCTCAGGAAAGTGTCGGGCGTCTGGTGGATTATCGGACGTCCGGTGGCAAAACAGGCACCGGACGTCCGGCGGAACACCGGACGTCCGACGGCTGTAGCACGCCATCAGACGAATATAGCAGGATATTTGCGAAACAGGTTTGTCGGACATCCGACACTTGCCGGACGTCCGGGCACCGGACGTCCGATAAGTACCGCAAATCCATCCGTTTGCTTCTGGATTGGCGCACCGGATTTCCGGACGTTACCGGACGTCCGGCCAAAATAACAGCAGGAACCCCAAAACTAAAACATGCATAACTATCACATCCGGACTCCGATTTTGATGATCTTGGGCTCATTTTGAAGCTATGGAAAATCTCCAGGTCCTATTATAGAGAACCACAACACTAACGTCAAAGGAACTAATACCTTTGACACGAGCCATTCACTTGAGCTTGATGTTGATGTTTCTTCTTGGCTCAAGATGAAGGCAAGACATTGGTGAAGTCTTCAAGTCTCTCCCCCATACACAATGTGGGAAGCTTTGTTTTGTATTCATCTTCACTTGTCCATCATGTGATCTCCACAAGCTTCAAGCATGTAATCCTTTGGGATGGTTATCTTGAACTTGCCCTTGTCAACCATGATCACCAACACTTGATGTCATCCTCCCATAGACACTTGAAATCTCTTTCTCGATCCGAGCCCATGAGAATCACCTACCCTCAAAAGCATGGACAACACATAGTATGGGTTAGTACACAGAGTGCAATTTATAATTTCTTATCATACCACAAGATCCTATGTGGTGCATCATTTGCGCTCGTGTGTTGACCATTTAGAGTTCGATCTTTGAGCTTCATCTTGGTCAACCTATATCTCTACTCATGTTTAATCTTGACGTCTTGAAGGGTATATTGAATTCTTCACTTGAATAGCTTGCTTGAATACTTGATCAATCATGACTCAACACATGAGTCCATTATGATCATATCTTTGAGCCACTCCTAAAATTCATCATTCAAATCATCCTTTTAAGATCTTGATCCATTATGGCTCAAACCATAGCTCTAAGCATGGCACCCCTTAAGATACTCCAATGAACTTCATTTTGATCATCTCAATGTAATTGCTTCTTCAAAGGAGTTGTCTTCCATTATTCTTCAATCATATTCCAATGGGACTAACCTTCAAATGTATATCTCAATGCAAACATTAGTCCATAAGGATTGTCATTAATTACCAAAACCACACATGGGGACTACATGTACTTTCAAGTACGCCTTAGGCTAGTCATAGTGGGGAGTAACTTAGACTAGTAACATGCATATGTTACTACTCTATGTTACTACCCTTATAGTGGGAAGTGTCATATGTGTAGTAACATACTACACATGTTCATTTATTGTCTTGTAGACTCATTTTGCATTGGAAAGCGCTATGTGATGGTAACATATTAGGTTACTCTATTTGCATCTCTCCTCATTAACTACTTGCCACATCAACATTTTTGCTTATGTGGCATCTATGTTACTACCTACTCCCTCCGTCCGGTGAAGAGTGTACGTTTGGGTTTAAAATTTGTAAACTAAAGAGTGTACTTCTATCTTCCCAATGCACTTTAAAGTATTTTCTTTCATCACACGGTAATCAAGACCAATAGCATTCTATACATAGTCTTCTTAATTTTTACATGCACTTAGCTCACTGGGGGGTTGGGGAATTAAAGAGGTGAGAGATGGTGGCTTGCATCTTCCCAATGCATTTTTACACCACTTCATAATTTGTCCTAAAATTCCTAGATGTACACTTTTTACCGGACGAAGGGAGTATGTTACTCCCACTATGACCAGCCTTACGCCCGCTCCCTCGCCCACGCGCGCAGTGGCTCGCAGGACGAGGAGAAACATTTACTACTCCCTCCGTTTACTCCTCATCCCTACCTTGGTTAGAGAGATTATCATATTGTTTGAAATATATGTCTTTTAGTAGTAGGAGTAGAACAGTGGTATATAGGAGTAGTACTACTACAGCAATTTCCTTGGAGTCCGTGGTGCAGCAAGCTACCCTAGGCTATATTACTACTCCCTCCTTTCCAGTTTATGGCTCAATTTCAAAATCTCTCCAACCAAGGTAGACAGTGAGTGGTGGAATTAATTTCGTAGTTTGCACAAGTAATTAGTACGCTCGTTTTTCTCAAGAAGTTATGTTTACCAAGGCATTAATTAGAACGAATGCATGCATAACCACTAAATTTCCATGAACTTCTACATGCATTGGTGAGTTTTCTCTTGACACTGCTTGCATCGGGTGATTTAACGCACCTCAAAATCCAAACATGTGATGGTACTACTACTAGTAGTAGAATTGAGACTTATAAAACAGAAAAACGAAATTTTTTTAGATGATCCCTATAAACCGGAAAGGAGGGAGTACTCAGTAGTACTACCTCCATAGTGGGTACGTACTCCGTAAAATCAGATTTTCCCATAACTAAGTCGCTCAACCTTTATTTGCTTGTTTCCCTTCCTGCCTCGTTGCCTCGAACAGACTATGCCAAACTCCCTTGCCTGCCGCACAAGAAAAGACCCGCCCTCGCCTTTTTAGTCCGGGTTTGTATCGATGGATCGCACGTAGCAGAAAAAACCAAACCGTGTCTAGTACTCCTCCGTCGACGCTCGCATTCATGAATTCTGTACTTCCTCTCGCTGACATGTGGGACATATAGCAACCGGGTCGACGTGTCATGCACCAAATAACAGTGCAGAACAGCAGGGGGGGCGCACCCCAGTCGTACTGATGTCTCCAAGCGCAGAGGTTTGTAGGACATTAGCAAATTTCCCTCAAGTGGATGACCTAAGGTTTATCAATCTGTGGGAGGCGTAGGTTGAAGATGGTCTCTCTCAAGCAACCCTGCAACCAAATAACAAAGAGTCTCTTGTGTCCCCAACACACCCAATACAATGGTAAATTGTATAGGTGCACTAGTTCTGCGAAGAGATGGTGATACAAGTGCAATATGGATGGTAGATATAGGTTTTTGTAATCTGAAAATATAAAAACAGCAAGGTAGCAAGCGATAAAAGTGAGCGTAAACGGTATTGTAATGCTAGGAAACAAGGCCTAGGGTTCATACTTTCACTAGTGCAAGTTCTCTCAACAATAATAACATAATTGGATCATATAAATATACCTCAACATGCAAGAAAGAGTCACTCCATAGTCACTAATAGCGGAGAACAAACGAAGAGATTATGGTAGGGTACGAAACCACCTCAAAGTTATCCTTTCTGATCGATCTATTCAAGAGTCCGCAGTAAAATAACATGAAGCTATTCTTTCCGTTCGATCTATCATAGAGTTCATCTAGAATAATACCTTAAGATACAAATCAACCAAAACCCTAATGTCACCTAGATACTCCAATGTCACCTCATGTATCTATGGGTATGATTATACGATATGCATCACACAATCTCAGATTCATCTATTCAACCAACACAAAGTACTTCAAAGAGTGCCCCAAAGTTTCTAACGGAGAGTCAAGACGAAAATGTGTGCCAACCCCTATGCATAGATTCCCAAGGTCACGGAACCCGCAAGTTGATCACCAAAACATACATCAAGTAAATCAATAGAATACCCCATTGTCACCACGGGTATCCCACGCAAGACATACATCAAGTGTTCTCAAATCCTTATACAATCAATCCGATAAGATAACTTCAAAGGGAAAACTCAGTCCATTACAAGAGAGTAGAGGGGGAGAAACATCATAAGATCCAACTATAATAGCAAAGCTCGTGATACATCAAGATCGTACCACCTCAAGAACACGAGAGAGAGAGAGAGAGAGAGAGCAAACACATAGCTACTGGTACATACCCTCAGCCCTGAGGGTGAACTACTCCCTCCTCATCATCGAGAGCGCCGGGATGATGAAGATGGCCACCAGTGAGGGATCCCCCCCTCCGGCAGGGTGCCAGAACAGGGCCCCGATTGGTTTTTAGTGGCTACAGAGGCTTGCGGCGGCGGAACTCCTGATCTATTGCGTTCCCCCATGTTTTTGGGTATATGGACATATATAGGCGAAAGAAGTCGGTAAGGGGGGCCACGAGGGGCCCACGAGGGTGGAGGGCGCGCCCAGGGGGTGGGCGCACCCCCCTGCCTCGTGCCTTCCTCGTTGCTTCCCTTACGTACACTCCAAGTCTTCTGGATTGCTTCCGTTCCAAAAATAACTCTCCCGAAGGATTCATTCCGTTTGGACTCCGTTTGATATTCCTTTTCTGCGAAACACTGAAACAAGGGAAAAACAGAAACTGGCACTGGGCTTTGGGTTAATAGTTTAGTCCCAAAAATAATATAAAAGTGCATAATAAAGCCCATTAAACATCCAAGATGGATAATATAATAGCATGAATACTTCATAAATTATAGATACGTTGGAGACGTATCAGCATCCCCAAGCTTAATTCCTGCTCGTCCTCGAGTAGGTAAATGATAAAAGAAATAATTTATGAAGTGTGAATGCTAGCAGGTGCATAAGTTTGATCAATGATAATTTCAATCACCTTTTCTAGCATCATTATATGTCATAACAGTAGCTCAACTCATAGAACTTTTCATGATCAAGTAACAAGCTATTCACATGTTAAAGTATAGATCATAAACTTTCTTGAAAACTAACAAACCGTGTTATTAGTCATCAAACAATTAGAGTTCATCTTATTTTCAGGAACAGTCTATGTCAGAGCTTTCATTCAGCAAACTTCACATACTCAACTATCATTTAGTCTTCCATGAAGCTACCACTCAAAGCATATTTTTAGAACAAATAGTATTCATGCACATAGAGAAAGATAGGGGCTTAATGTTTTGCTTACCAACCTTTTACCTCAAGGGTAATCTGAACAGTAATAATTCATGATCAAATATATTTGAATGGCCATATATGCTTAGATCTTTCCATCACATGATGCTTGCCAACTAAAGAATAGGTTGGAATGAGAAGGAATACTACTGACTCTTGCATAAAAGTAAAAGATAGGCCCTTCCCAGAGGGAAGCAGGGATTTGCAGAGGTGCCAGAGCTCGAAGCAAAAACAGAGATGGAAATAATTTTGAGAGGTATGCTTTCATTGTCAACATAACGACCAAAGTTCCCAATATCTTCCATACTACATACATTATAGGTGGTTCCCACGCAAAAGGTAAAGTTTTTACTCCCCCTCCACCAAAATTCACACACCATGGCTTGTTCGAAACAACGGGTGCCGTCCAACTATCACATTCCTGGGGGAGTTTTGTTTAAATTGTTTGCGAATTTGTTTTTGGTCTTTTGATCATAGGACTGGGCATCCCAGTTACCAGCCATTTTCTCGTGAATGATGAGCGGAGTCCACTCATCGTGAGAATAACCCACCTAGCATGGAAGATACTGACAGCCCCTAGTCGCTACATGAGCGATTCGAGCATACAAAACAGATTATTATTTGAAGGTTTAGAGTTTGGCACATGCAAATTTACTTGGAATGGCAGGTAAATACCGCATATAGGTAGATATGGTGGACACTCATGGAAGAAACTTGGTTCAAGGAATTTGGATGCACAAGCAGTATTCCCGCTTAGTACAGATATTTTGGCTAGCAAAGGATTGTAAATAGCAAGCACCACATGTTAGAGGATCCATAACAATATAACTTCGATACAAATATACCCAAGCATAACTCATTATGTTGTCTTCCTTGTCCAACTTCAACTAATTTGCTCAGGTTGAAAATAATTAATGGGGCTCACAATCATAGAAGATGTCCAAGATAGTATATTTATATGTGAAATCTCTCTTCCTTCAGTATTCTTTCATGAATTGTTCAAGTGACCAATACAATGTTTGCTAACCTACAATAAATTTGCCACCTCTACTTCTTATATGTAAAGGCATTACTCCCCATGGGAAAGGCATATGAAACATATATAATTTCAGATTTATGACATTCAAATCATTCAACCATTTACTCATAGGATATAAGTGAAGCACACGAGTAAATGACAAACTACTCCAAAAAGATATAAGTGAAGATCAATGAGTAGTTAAATAATTATGTAGCTATGTGAAGACTCTCCCATTTAATAATTTCAGATCTTAGTATTTTATTCAAACAGCAAGCAAAGCTAAAGAAAATAAAACGACGCTCCAAGCAAAACACATATCATGTGGTGAATAAAAATATAGCTCCAAGTAAAGTTACCGATGAACGAAGACGAAAGAGGGGATGCCATCCGGGGCATCCCCAAGCTTAGGCTCTTGGTTGTCCTTGAATATTACCTTGGGGTGCCTTGGGCATCCCCAAGCTTAGGATCTTTCCACTCCTTATTCCATAGTCCATCGAATCTTTACCCAAAACTTGAAAACTTCACAACACAACACTCAACAGAAAACTCGTAAGCTCCGTTAGTATAAGAAAATAAATCACCACTTAGGTACTGTCATGAACTCATTCTAAATTCATATTGGTATAATATCTACTGTATTCCAACTTCTCTATGGTTCATATCCTCCGATAGTACTCATATGTTCATCAAAATAAGCAAACAACACAATGAAGACAGAATCTGTCAAAAACAGAACAGTCTGTAGTAATCTGCATCAAACGCAAACTTCTGGAACTCAGAAAAATCTACCAAAATAGGAAGACCTAGATAATTTGTTTATTGATCTACTAAAATTGGAATCAGTATTTTATCACGTTCTGGTGATTTTAAACAATTGTTTTCGTGAACAGAAAGTTTCTGGAATTTTCAGCAAGATCAAATAACTATCATCCAAGAGGATCCTATAGGTCTTACTTGGCACAAACACTAATTAAAACATAAAACCACATCTAAACAGAAGCTGGATGTATTATTTATTACTAAACAGAACCAAAAAGCAAGAAACTAAAATAAAATTGGGTTGCCTCCCAACAAGCGCTAACGTTTAACGCCCCTAGCTAGGCATGATGATTTCAATGATGCTCGCATAAAAGATAAGAATTGAAACATAAAGAGAGCATAATGAAGAATATGACTAGAACATTTAAGTCTAACCCACTTCCTATGCATAGGGATTTTTTGAGCAAACAACTTATGGGAGCAATAATCAACTAGCATAGGAAGGCAAAACAAGCATAACTTCAAAACTTTAAGCACATAGAGAGGAAACTTGATATTATTGCAATTCCTACAAGCATATGTTCCTCCCTCATAATAATTTTCAGTGGCATCATGAATGAATTCAACAATATAACCAGCACCTAAAGCATTCTTTTCATGATCCACAAGCATAGAAATTTTGTTACTCTCCACATAAGCAAAATTCTTCTCATTTGGAATAGTGGGAGTATCATAAGAAACCCGAATACTATAAATTGTTTTCACATTAAAAGAGTAATGTTCAGGAAAACGGTAATCATAATCATGAGAAGTTTTATAAATACAATCATCACTACTTTTTATAGCATAAGTGTCATCACAATAATCATCATAAGTAGGAACTTTGTTCTCATCATAATCGATTGAAACCTCTTCCAAGATAGTGGAATCATTACTAAATAAAGTCATGACCTCTCCAAATCCACTTTCATAATTATCACAATAAGATTCAACATCCTCCAAAATAGTGGGATCATTACTTCCTAAAGTTGACACTCTTTCAAACCCACTTTTATCAATATAATCATCATAAGTAGGAGGCATGCTATCATAAAAAATTTGCATATCAAAACTTGGGAGGCTAATAACATCATCTTCATTAAACATAGCATCCCCAAGCTTGGGACAAACATTAATTGCAGCAAATATATTCTCAAACATGTCATTCTCATCAAACATAGCATCCCCAAGCTTGGGCCTTTTCATATCATAAGCATAATCACTCTCATCATTAATAGTATGGATAGCACCAATAGTATAGCAATTATCATCATCACAATGAGTAATAGGAGCAACATGATTTGGGAGGGATACCTTTCTACCTTTGCTTCTCCGTCTTTTCTTTTTCTTCTTCACGTCATGTGTGGGTTTAACCCTCTTTTTTGAGCTCCTTATTGATGAGATTGGTTGAATAGAAAGCTCCCCCTCGTTACCTGATTCATCATAAGAAATAATAGGAGGATATTGGGAAGTCTATTCCCTTTCATTAGTATTCTCTTCACCTTCTATTTGCTTTCTTTTCTTTATGTAATTGGCAATATAAGGATTTTCAATGCAATTCACTGCACAATACATATAAATTTCTTCTAGATCAAAATCAAGAAGTTTATCACGGGCAAATACTGGAAGATAGTTAGTTATACGTTTCATTTCTTCATAGCCCATAAGCAAACTAAGTTCATTATGATGTGCAAGGGAAATCAAGTCATCACAATTTTTGGAAACGATTAGATCATGAAACAATTTGCATCGGATAGTTAAATGACCACGTTCATTGGAAAGTTCACAAGTACGCCTAAGAAAATTTAAATTTTCAGCACAAACATCTAGCCTTTCTTGCAACCATTTAGTTTCTAAATACTTATGCCTCTTGCAAAATCTATTTTCCCTAATTGGTGTGTACTTGCAAAATCTATGCACTCCACAAAAGTTGACATGCTTATAAGAGACATTTTCATCATGACTAGTGCAATCATCATTAGTACTATGGATATTCAAGGAGTCCATACTAACAACATTGCAATCATGCTCACCATTCAAAGATTTAGTGCCAAACATTTTAATGCATTCTTCTTCTAACACTTTGGCACAATTTTCCTTTCCATCATACTCACGAAAGATATTAAAAAGATGAAGTGTATGAGGCAAACTCAGTTCCATTTTTTATAGTTTTCTTTTATAAACTAAACTAGTGATAAAACAAGAAACCAAAAGATTCGATTGCAAGATCTAAAGATATACCTTCAAGCACTCACTCCCCGGCAACGGCGCCAGAAAAGAGCTTGATGTCTACTACGCAACCTTCTTCTTGTAGACGTTGTTGGGCCTCCAAGTGCAGAGGTTTGTAGGACTATAGCAAATTTCCCTCAAGTGGATGACCTAAGGTTTATCAATCCGTGGGAGGCGTAGGTTGAAGATGGTCTCTCTCAAGCAACCCTGCAACCAAATAACAAAGAGTCTCTTGTGTCCCCAACACACCCAATACAATGGTAAATTGTATAGGTGCACTAGTTCGGCGAAGAGATGGTGATACAAGTGCAATATGGATGGTAGATATAGGTTTTTGTAATTTGAAAATATAAAAACAGCAAGGTAGCAAGCGATAAAAGTGAGCGTAAATGGTATCGCAATGCTAGGAAACAAGGCCTAGGGTTCATACTTTCACTAGTGCAAGTTCTCTCAACAATAATAACATAATTGGATCATATAAATATACCACAACATGCAACAAAGAGTTACTCCAAAGTCACTAATAGCGGAGAACAAACGAAGAGATTATGGTTGGGTATGAAACCACCTCAAAGTTATCCTTTCTGATCGATCTATTCAAGAGCCCGTAGTAAAATAACATGAAGCTATTCTTTCCGTTCGATCTATCATAGAGTTCGTACTAGAATAACACCTTAAGAAACAAATCAACCAAAACCCTAATGTCACCTAGATACTCCAATGTCACCTCAAGTATCCGTGGGTATGATTATACGATATGCATCACACAATCTCAGATTCATCTATTCAACCAACACAAAGTACTTCAAAGAGTGCCCCAAAGTTTCTACCGGAGAGTCAAGACGAAAACGTGTGCCAACCCCTATGCATAGATTCCCAAGGTCACGGAACCGGCAAGTTGATCACCAAAACATACATCAAGTGAATCAATAGAATACCCCATTGTCACCACGGGTATCCCACGCAAGACATACATCAAGTGTTCTCAAATCCTTAAAGACTCAATCCGATAAGATAACTTCAAAGGGAAAACTCAATCCATTACAAGAGAGTAGAGGGGGAGAAACATCATAAGATCCAACTATAAAGCAAAGCTCGCGATACATCAAGATCGTACCACCTCAAGAACACGAGAGAGACAGATCAAACACATAGCTACTGGTACATACCCTTAGCCCCGAGGGTGAACTACTCCCTCCTCGTCATGGAGAGCGCCGGGATGATGAAGATGACCACCGATGAGGGATCCCCCCTCCGGCAGGGTGCCGAAACAGGGCCCCGATTGGTTTTTGGTGGCTACAGAGGCTTGCGGCGGCGGAACTCCCGATCTATTCTGTTCCCTGATGTTTTTTGGGTATATGGACATATATAGGTGAAAGAAGTCGGTAAGGGGAGCCACGAGGGGCCCACGAGGGTGGAGGGCGCGCCCAGGGGTGGGCGCGCCCCCTGCCTCGTGCCTTCCTCATTGCTTCCCTTACGTACACTCCAAGTCTTCTGGATTGCTTCCATTCCAAAAATAACTCTCCCGAAGGTTTCATTCCGTTTGGACTCCGTTTGATATTCCTTTTCTGCGAAACACTGAAACAAGGGAAAAACAGAAACTGGCACTGGGCTCTGGGTTAATAGGTTATTCCCAAAAATAATATAAAAGTCCATAGTAAAGCCCATTAAACATCCAAGATGGATAATATAATAGCATGAATACTTCATAAATTATAGATACATTGGAGACGTATCACATACCGCCCCAATAGTAGTAATGAGCAATGAGACGTCAAATCACAATGCCGCACCTTCCCAGACGGACGAAGCAACCATTATTTCACACTTCGCTTTGCCATCATCTTCTTCAAGAAAACCACGTAGTATTGCTTCTGCCATTGTTCTGCCTCAAGAGGGACACGCGCATCGCCTTGGTACATCATGACACGTGGGACCGCATGACAGGCCATGCTCGCCCGCCCATCGCTCAGTAAAATCACCTCATTTTTACTACTTCCTCCGTATCGATTTATAGGGCATGCATGTCGTTCTAGGTTGAGAATTTAACTGGCTATATATGTAATGAACAGTACATGTTTAGAAACTACATCCGCTTAAGAATCCAATGATATACATTTTGTGACATAGTAACTCATATTTAGTTAGTCAAATGGATGACCTAGAACTACGTGCACGCCCTATAAACCGAGATGGAGAGGGTAGTATAGTACATATCTTTTTAGATCAATATAGTCGGGATTCACCAAGGAGCAAAACCAAGTGGTAGGTTTCTCCTGTCATGTTGGCGTAGCAACTCAAGCAGGGTCAGTCCGCACACAAAATGGCGACACACTTAACAGGACCCCTTTGGCCGACATGTGGCTCATCCACCGTCTTGTTCCACATGTGATGCACCAAATTACAGTTCGGAGCAGCGTTTGGACTTGGAGGCACCCCGGTCGTAGCACCGCAGTAGTAGTAAATGAGCGATGAGGGGTCAAATCACGAAGCCCCACCTTTCCCGCATTAAGCTGGACGGACGAAGCAACCATCATTTCACTCGAGGGCGCAAGAGCATAAAGAAAAGAGAAAACCAATGATGCGTGCGGCAGCTACCTAGGGCACCCTAGGGTAGGGGCCTCCACTACAAATCCTTTTTTTAAGCGCCTCCACTACAAATCCGCTTCTCCCTCGTCCTCTTGAAGAAAACCGATGATGCGTGCGGTGGTAGGGTTTGTAGGAGTACTACAGCGTGCGGGGCCACGTCGTAGTAAACGGGAGAGGGATTGAGTTCGAGTCGACGCCTTAATATGTGTGGGCCGCTTGGTTTTACGGGAACGAGGCAGCATTTTGGGTTCGGGGACCAGTGGAGATATACGTACAAAAAATTGTGCACGTAGGTTCGACTGAAAGGCAATGATGCATGGGCCCTGCATTTTGATATACCCGCGGCCGCGTGAAATTTGCTACTCTACTCAAAACTAGTAAGGTAGACATGCGTTGAACGCATGAGATTTGGAAACCAAATTATGAATAAATACACACTGTAGCATGTAATAAAGCTTTGAGTCATATATGCATGATGTAGATGTTCGTTTAGTTCTTATAGTTAATCTCATTCAAAATAAATTAGTTTTATAAAAAGGTTAAGATTCATGGGATTGTGCATTGTAAAGCATAAAGTAAAAAAACAAATAATGGAAATTCATTTAGAAAAAAAAGTTTGGGCAATTATGATACGGAAGATTCTAGAACAAAGGAGAAGTGCTTGTGTTTTGAGGTTTGTGGATTATGCGTAAGTTCAACCATGGAGTCTTCTAGATTGTACATGTGGCGGAATCTGGTGGAATGTTGATGATATCCAACGGCCAGTAGTGCTCGGATTTGCCATCTCTGCACTGTCGGATTAGCTTCACCCAACGACCATGTTTCAAAGTTATTCGCACACTATATAGGGGTATAGATAATGCATAAAAGTTCCTCCAAAAACATCTGTAAATAATGGGAAGTGGATGTATGCTTAAAATGAAAAAATGTAATACTCCCTCCGTCTAGGTGTATAAGTCATCTTAGGTTTTTCTGCTAGTTAATAGCATTCCACGCAATGAATTAAGCACTGCATGTCATGTTTGAAAGTCTCAAGCCATTGAAAGCATGCACGGCCCACATCTCTTATTGATTGATATGTCACGAAACAAGAAACAAGGAGGGAGTTAATGTACCATGCCTAAGTGTTTTGGGATTATTTAGTTTTTGGAAGATGACTTACACACCTAGACGGAGGGAGTACAAGGAGAAAAAATGAATTGCAGTTAAAAGATTGACATTTCTAACAAAAATGTGAATGTGAACTACATATGTGTGCACGTGACCAGCACATACATTGTCAATACAAAATTTAATACAAGAAATAACTTATGAGTAACATGCATGAATTGATGATGTGGTGCTTGCAAGCATAGAGTACAAAAACAATGTGATTTATGACTTGCATGCATGACGTGTTCTTGTGCCATAGTTGCATGTCTAGGAAAAAAGCTACTAGTGGGTTGTACTAGCTATTTAGGAATATAAGATGTATACATGGAAGTTGTAGTGAAAGAGATGACATGTATCTCAATTCCTATGAGTAGGGATTCGAAAAGAGATGTCATTTGGTTCACATCATAGGAACTTTTCTATTGAATCTATAGATGACATGTATCTCAATTCGTATGAGGAGGGATTAGAAAAGAGATATCATTTGGTACACATCATAGGAACTTTTCTATTGAATCTAGAGATGACATGTATCTCAATTCCTACGAGGAGGGATTAAAAAAGAGATGTCATTTGGTTCACATCATAGGAACTTTTCTATTGAATATACACTAATGTTTATTTTCCTCTGAAATTACGGGAGTATAGGAATCCATTCATATGAACCAAGTGGCTCTAACGCTATAAAAATGATATCATGTTTATTTCATTTAAAATGTGGAGTATATGAATCTATTCCTATGAACCAATTGGCTCTAAAGGAAAATCCTATAAAAATCATATCATATAGAGTTCCTATGATATTCCTCCACACCAAAGGATGGTTGAAATTGTTGCAGGTGATACGACGGTCTTTCTTTGTAGACTCCTCCCCCATCTTTATAGTTACCTCTCGAAGATGAATGAAATGATATATACTGGGTATTCTATATGTGCATTTTGGTACATGAAAACTCGGTAAAAGTTTGCGAGGTTCGAATTTTCAATAAAGCTATATGCACTGCATTTTGGAACGGACGGAGGAAAATACGGTAGTTGCTAACACTCAGGCGGAAGATTTGTGTGTAGGAGGAGTGGCTGTTATGTTAAATGACATGGCAAAACTGACACTGTCGGATGCCGATCTAACGGTTCTTACGGCGTTCGTCTGGAAATGGCTTGTGGCGAACGTTTGTCGGATAATGATTTACGGACACATGCATTGCACTGATACGTTCCCCCTCTCTCTCATGCACACACGCACCCTCACGAGTCATGACTCTCTCGAGTCCTCTTGCACCCACTGTCGGTGTCAAAACCGGCGGATCTCGGGTAGGGGGTCCCGAACTGTGCGTCTAAGGCGGATGGTAACAGGAGGCGGGGGACACAATGTTTACCCAGGTTCGGGCCCTCTCGATGGAGGTAATACCCTACTTCCTGCTTGATTGATCTTGATGATATGAGTATTACAAGAGTTGATCTACCACGAGATCGTAGAGGCTAAACCCTAGAAGCTAGCCTATGGTATCATTGTTGTTGTCCTACGGACTAAACCCTCCGGTTTATACAGACACTAGAGGGGGCTAGGGTTACATAGGGTCGGTTACAAGGGAGGAAATCTACATATCCGTATCGCCAAGCTTGCCTTCCACGCCAAGGAGAGTCCCATCCGGACACGGGACGAAGTCTTCAATCTTGTATCTTCATAGTCCAACAGTCCGGCCAAAGGATATAGTTCGGCTGTCCGAGGACCCCCTAATCCAGGACTCCCGCAGTAGCCCCTGAACCAGGCTTCAATGACGATGAGTCCGGCGCGCAGATTGTCTTCGGCATTGCAAGGCAGGTTCATCCTCCGAATACTCCATAGAAGATTTTGAACACAAGGATAGTGTCCGGCTCTGCAAAACAAATTCCACATACCACTGCGGAGAGAATAACATTTCCACAAATCTAATCTGCTGACGAGTTTTCATAACGTGACATCACACCACGGCCTGATCATTATTCGAACCGTTTTTCTCAATCAGCCTGCCACTGCACGTTTTGCGAGGCAATTTTATTGTCACGTCTTGTCGAAGCAGAGATCGTGTCCCCCCTTATTACGGGATTCTCATCAATACGGATGTGGGTAACCCAATCGTGCCCGTTGGCATGACTCCTCGATTTTAGGCAAGTCCCAAACGGCCACGAGGAGGACGCTTGATATTCACCCTCTTTATGAAGAGGCCAAGGCCTGTCCTTTTTCTTCTCGTACTCGATCGAATCCTTCCCCCGCCTCGAGTTTCAACACCCAAGGCTCAGGTCAGGCGCTTTGGACCTTCAACCATGTCCGGATCCAACCTTCAAGGTCGGTGGATGCCCTCCTCTGTCACAGAGGAAGACATCAAGAAGCTAAGAGAGGCTAGGTACTTGACCACCGAAATCTCGCACAGGCTACCTGCTCGAGGGCAGGTCATTCCCACTCCCGAACCCGGCGAGAGCGTCGTATTCATCTCTCACTTCCTACGAGGGCTAGGCCTCGTGCTAGATCCCTTTGTTAGGGGGCTCATGTTCTATTACGGGCTAGATTTCCATGACCTGGCCCCGGATTCCATCCTTCACATCTCGTCGTTCATCGTCGTGTGTGAAGCCTTCCTCCGCATTACCCCACACTTCGGCTTATGGCTCAAGACCTTCAATGTGAAGCCGAAGATGATTGAGGGGCGACATGCAGAGTGCGAAGGTGCCGTAATAAGCAAAGGCACCAATGTTCCATGGCCAAAGGGTTCCTTCCCGGAGGTGTCCAGTTTATGGCAACGGGAGTGGTTTTATATCACAGCTCCCCGGGGTACCAAGTGGGTAGCCGCCCCTACCTTTCGCTCGGGCCCCCCGCCACAACTGAAGTCATGGATCAACAAGGGGCTGGACTAGGGGCTAGTAAATGATGTGCCAATATTGCAGAGTCACATCCGAGATCTCCTCGAGAGAGATGTCAGCCTGGTCACGGTAATGCAAGTCATGCTAGTTCGTCGAGTCCCACCTTGCAAACGTTGACCCCTCCGTATGTGGGAGTTCAACCCGGAAGGACCGCGAGCTATTCAGCACTTCCTCGGCATGACGCTCGAAGAGATGTACAAATTGTTCTTCGAACCAGAAATAAGGTGTCCGGACACCACCGAGGATGCGGGTCTGAGCTGCAATCGTCCAGATACCCAAGTAAGTAGTCCCGTGGCTGAACACGTTGTCTTTTAATTTATCACAACATCATTCTGAAAAGTCGCCTTTTGACCAGGACTGGATAAAAGGCGAAGATGATCAGGTGTCCGGCCCCCCTTCCCGAGGGCTCACCGGATCCTGTACTAGCCAGGATGCTTGAGCTTGCGCCTTATCAAGCGCCATCAAGGGAAGGTAAAGGGAGGAACAAAGAGGCCGAAAGCGAGCCTTACTTACTATTCATCCAGACCGGGGGAATCAGTGCCTTCTCGAAGGAGGATAACCGGGGGGAAGAATCTAAAATTCCCTCTCCCCAGGGAAGGAAGAGGACCGCCTCTGAAGACTTGGAAGTAATGGTCTCCAAGCGAGGGAAGAATCCTTTGTCGGAGGGTCCTACCTCGGAGGCCCTTGCCGCACAGTGCCCGCAAGGGGATCAGCCCTCCACCGAGCTGTAAGTAAACAAAGAGTACTTAATAGTAAAAATATCCTGCTTTACTTCTGAGCACAATTACCGAAGCATATATTTTGTAGTTCGGATCGTAGCCCTTCTCTACAGAGTTCGGCTTCAGGGGATCTTCTTCTGGAGATGATGGAGAGCGAAACACCTCCCCATGCCTCCCCACCTCACGAGGCGGGCGACCCTGAGGTGTCGTCACGGAGGATTTCTCCTGATCCGCCAAGGCCAGAGGGTAATCCTTCGGCCACCCGAAGTCCGGAGTATTCGGCTCCTAAGGGGAGCAACAGAAAGAGGCCGGGACCGTCCGGTGCGCGTCCCGACGCACTGAAGGATCTTCTGGAGCAAGCGGCTATCTCAGAAGCGCATCATACGCTAATGGGTATGGTGGTTGAGAGGATTTCATCCGCCGAAAGCGGGCTGCATGAAGCTTTGATGATCCTGCTGAGAGGCTTTGAGGTACGCAAAGTAGTATATGTTTTTGATGGTACCGCACACGCTAGGTGTGCCATATGCAGATAGTAGCCCCTGAGACGCTGGTTGCTGTCGAAAACGGCGGCAAACAGAGGATCATAGTTCCAGGTAATAATCGTGTCGCCTTCATGTGCAGGTGGTGGAAGGTCCGGTGGCTAGCCGGACAGGTGAGTTTGCCGAGCTGAAGCGCCAGATGCCGACATCGTGCTTGTAAACAAGCGGCTCGACGAGGCACAGGGTATATGATTTCTCCGGTGATCAACACATAGTAAGAGGAGCATGATGCTAGTATCTTTAATATGTTGTGACTATAGATGGGGCTGCCGCCATGGAGACCCTTCGGGCGGAACTTGCCCGTGCCAAGGAACAAGCCAGGAAGAGTGATGCGGCCGCTCTAAAGGCGGTCGAAGAGCTGAGAGCCGAACAGGCTGCGCATCGCCAAAGCAAGGATAAAATAGCCAAGATGGCTGTTGAATTGAAGGATGCCGCCGACCGTTATGAGCCTCTTGAAAAGGAAAATCGAACGAAGATGACGGACCTGGTGAAGGCCATGGTAGCGGCCAAGGACGCCCGCTCTAAAATCAGAGTGGCGAAGGAGGAGCTGCGTCAAGCCGGGGATATTGCGGATGGGAAGCCCTTTTTGTTGCGGACGAAGTTCGGAGATCCTAAGTATGCCCCTCTTGATCAACTATGGAGTCCTGCAGACGCATACGTGGATTTGGTAGCGAGTGCTGCTGATGCGGCCGAGTATTTCAAAGATCAAAAAGATCGTGAAGTGGAAAAGTTGTTCTGGTCACAGTTCAATGTTCCAGTGCGTCTGCTGCTATTGAATGAGTGAATGGCCGAGTGGGCCGAGCTCCATAGGTTGTCCGGGCTTGCCATGAGGTATGTTGTGGATCATCTGTGGCCGGAAGGGCCAAGGCCGAATAGTTATTTTAGTGTAGTGCAACAGTTCCTTGGTGCTGTGTCACGCGTCGACGCTATGAAGAGGTCGGCGTGCATAGAGGGTGCACGGATGGCTCTTGCCCGTGCCAAGACATACTGGGCAGAGATGGAGGCCACCGCTATTGCAACCCAGAGTTCGGCCGTGGGCCGAGTATCGGCCGAGCACTAATTTGAAGAAGTCCTTGAAAGCGCTCGTTTAATAGAGGCTCAGTGCCCGAAGAATATTATGTTCTAGTGACATGTATTCCCATTGTAAGAACAATGTTTATTAAATTATAAAGGCTGGGTTTATACTTTTGCCTGAAAGTATTATGATGCCTCCTGTGCGGCCGTTTATGTATATATGTATATAACCTGAAAGTTTGCAGTCGTCGGCTTCAGCCCCCACGCATATAATGCGGGGGTGTTTGCAAAAAACGCATATTCACACTTGATCCAACGTCTTGGTCCATTAAGGAGGTGATAGCGCAGCGAACTAGGCAATCGGACTATATTGCTTTAACACTTTCACTTAGCCATAGGAGTTTGACGGTGGGACTACTATATAGCCCCTAGTACCTCCACGCTCGTCTGAATACGGGGCGCGTATATACATGACCGGGAAACGGCCCTTCGTTAATGCGGAGGAATCCCGAAGATTCTGCTAAGCCATCGAGTGGTTGACCAGTCTCGCGCTTTATCATGACAGTCAGTTTTCGGCTTTCTCTACTGAGGTGCTCATCCGGATGAACCAGGGCACAATCGCAGTAGTTCTCCCGGTGCCACCTTAGCCGATAGAGCGGAACGTAAGGTAGCAAAACACGGGAGCCGGGCAAGCCCAACATTACCAAAGACATGATTCGGAGTTGATGCATATAAGGCCAAACTCGCGACGCTGAACACTCCCTAAGGTATTCGGTCTTTATAACATACGCCGGGCTGAGCAATGCCCTTGATAATGAACCCCGAGTGTCCAGGTATGTGCAATGTTCTGACGTGGCGAAATGCCAATAACGTCAGCATCCTTCTCGGTTGTACTGAGTATCTGGAGGATGTGAACAACAAGAGACAGTAAAAAGGGTTTACACAGGGTCTTAATCTAAAAGGAAACCTTTGAGCGGGTCCCTGCTGCACGTCTGCGCCTGTGTCTCCATTGTGCCGTATCCTGGAAGGGTGTAGCACGATTGTCCTCTGTAAAAGAGAAGAACTTATGTGAAAGTTGTCGTGCGAAAAATTGGTTATTCCCGATAAACCATGAAAATTCAAGATAAGTAAAGTTGAGCCGAACTAGCCCTGTTTACATGCGGGAAGCCCCCGGTACTGCCTATGAGGGTAAATCCATCAAACCAATCTCAGGTATATCTAAGCTGTTACAGCTAGTGATGTGCCGGACTCGTCTAGCCGTGTCCGCGGTCTTGACGACCGATCGTTTATTCTGGTTGGAGAGGCCGTTTAGTGTTCGGCTGCTAAAGCCGCCACATGTTCTTCCGCGCATAAGGAACGCTCAATATTTCTGCTAATTGTGATGATGCCACGTGGACCGGGCATCTTAAGCTTAAGGGGAGCGTAATGCGGTACTGCATTAAAATGAGCAAAAGCTGCTCTTCCGAGTAGTGCTTGATAGCCACTTCGGAATGGAGCGATGTCGAAGGTTAACTTTTCGCTTCGGAAGTTGTCGGGAGAACCGAATACAACCTCTAGTACTAGAGAGCCCGTGCAGCGGGCCTCTGGGCCTGGTATTACTCCCTTAAAGGTAGTATTACTGTGGCTGATTCTTGTCGGGTCTATCCCAATTTTGCGGACTGTGTCCTCATATATCAGATTAAGACTACTGCCGCCGTCCACAAGGACTCGTGTGAGATGGTATCCGTTTATTATTGGGTCTAACATCAAGGAAGCCAATCCTCCGTGCCGGATACTTGACAGGTGATCCCTGCGATCAAAAGTGATCGGGCAGGCCAACCAGGGGTTGAAGTTAGGGGTGACGAGCTCTATGGCACGTGTGTCTCGGAGTGCATGTTTGCTTCTCCTCTTCGTCACGTGAATCATGTTCACTGTTTTGACCTCTGGTGGGAATTTTTTTTGTCCCCCAGTGCTTTGATGTCGAGGCTCGTCCTCGTCTTCACTTGGTGTCTCCCTCCCCTTGTGTTCGGCGTTTAGTTTACCAGCCTGCTTTAAGACCCAGCATTCTCTGTGGGTGTGATTTGCGGGTTTATCGGGGGTGCCATGAATCTGACATAATTTGTCTAGAATCTTGTTTAGGCTTGACGGTCCATATCTGCTGCCTTTGAAAGGCTTTTTCCGCTGACCCGGTCGAGAGCCCCTGAATCCGGCGTTTACCACTGTGTTGTCTGGGTTGTCTTCGTTATTTTGACGCTTGCTTTTACTGCGTCGTGGTTTTCCATTGCCGTCCCTGACTTCGGATGTGCCTGGGTCGCTGGTGCTACTACGGGCTAGCCAGCTATGTTCGCCCGCGCAAAAGCGGGTCATTAGGCTTGTCAAAGCTGCCATTGTTCTTGGTTTTTCTTGGCCGAGATGTCTGACGAGCCATTCGTCTCGGACGCTGTGTTTGAAAGCTGCTAAGGCTTCGGCGTCCGGGCAGTCGACGATTTGGTTCTTCTTAGTGAGAAATCTGTTCCAAAGCTTTCGGGCTGACTCTCCGGGCTGTTGAATTATGTGACTTAAATCGTCTGCATCCGGAGGTCAGACATAGGTCCCTTGAAAATTAGCCCTAAAGGCATCCTCAAGCTCCTCCCAGCTTCCAATTGAGTTTTCGGGGAGGCTCTTCAGCCAGTGCCGAGCTGGTCCTTTCAGCTTGAGGGGCAAGTACTTGATGGCGTGGAGATCGTCTTCGCGAGCCATATGGATATGGAGGATAAAGTCCTCAATCCAGACCCCAGGGTCTGTGGTTCCGTCGTACGCCTCTATGTTCACTGGTTTGAATACTTCTGGAAATTCGTGGTCCAGCACCTCATCGGTGAAACATAGGGGGTGTGCGGCACCCCTGTATTTGGATGTGTCATGGCGTTCTGACGGTTGTAGTGTTCGGTTTTGGTTGTGCGCTGGAGCGCGTTTCCTTGATCCGTAGATGGATCTGGTCATGCCGGTCTTCTGATGCAAGTCCTCACGTGAATCGTGTGCTGACTTATGTGCGGCTTTGTTAGCCGCTCTATCGCGGCCACGAGGTGGTCGATCCAACCGGTCGGCCGTTTTGTTTTTCAGCTGTGTGGGCTCTAAGGCCTCATCATCAAATTCAGGCAACAACTTGCGCTTTGGATAGCTCTTTGTGTGGTAACTACCACCATACTTTTCTTCATTGTCGAGCACCTTGTTCCATCTACTGTTGAGCGTATTCTGCGCGGCCTTAAGCCTTTGCTTCTGCTTCTTCAGACTCCTCGCGGTGGCAATAAGCCTTCTGTGGAGGTTCTCTTGTTCCAAGTGCCTTTCCGGGATGATGTGTGCATCTTCGTCCGGACTGTTTTCCTCTCCGGAGGGAGGTTGATGAGCTTTATCCTCGGCGTCCCCGTGTTCAGACAGCGGATCCGTACTATGTTCGCCGTTTGCTGGTTCATCCTGCTCTGCTGCTGGGTCAATGTGGTCGTCATTTCCTCTGGAGTCGACTGGGGTGTTATTGTCTCTTGTGCTGTTATCACTGTTTTTGCCGAGGCGGGATTTGGAGCGGCGCCTACGCCGACGCTTTGTTTGCTTCTCGAGGGAGCTATCCTTCGCTGCATCCTTCCGTTCCTCGTCATTATTTTCTTTGGGTGTATCCACCATGTATATGTCATGTGATGAAGTGGCTGTCCAGTGCCCTGTGGTCGATGGTTCCTGTTCCTCTCCTGCATCGTCGTCCATGCCGTCGATGTCTTCGGAGTCGAAATCGAGCATGTCGGTTAAATCGTCGACAGTGGTGACTGGGTCGCGAATTTCTTCGTCGTCCGCATTCCATTCTAGCCGGACATAGTTTGGCCAAGGGTCTCCTGACAGGGAGAGAGACATTAATGAATTTAGCACATTGCCAAAAGGCGAGTGTTGAAAGATATCCGCGAAGGTAAACTCCATGATCGGCGCCCAATCAGATTCGATGGGCGTGGACACAAGCGGCTCGGAGTCCGTGACCGGGGACGAATCCAACAGTTCGGCAACATGGGTCTCGTAGGACGTGAAGTCAGTATTCGGCGCTATCGCCACTGAGCGTGCGGTCTCCGTGGCGGGGTCCATCCACCCGTCCACAGATGGCGCAATTTGTTCCGGATAGAGGGCCGGAATAGTTGCAGGTGTGATCTTCTGAACACAGTCCGACGGCAGAGCTAAATCATGCTCGTCGAGATTGTACAGTGCACCTGACATGGGCTCGAATCCATCGAAGATCAAGTCTCCGCGGATGTCGGCCGTATAGTTCAAGTTTCGAAATTTGACCTGATGGCCAGGGCGTAGCTATCGATCTGCTCTAGATGGCTAGGCGAGTTAGCCCGCAGTATGAACCTGCCGAACACGAAGATCTGTCCTAGGAGTAAAACCTCACCCTGGATTGCATCATTGCCGATGATCGAAGGATCCATCAAGCCTTACGGTGACGGCAAAGTGGAACTCTCAATGAAAGCACCAATGTCGGTGTCAAAACCGGTGGATCTCGGGTAGGGGGTCCCGAACTGTGCGTCTAAGGCAGATGGTAACAGGAGGCAAGGAACAAAATGTTTACCCAGGTTCAGGCCCTCTCGATGGAGGTAATACCCTACTTCCTGCTTGATTGATCCTGATGATATGATTATTACAAGAGTTGATCTACCACGAGATCGTAGAGGCTAAACCCTAGAAGCTAGCCTATGGTATCATTGTTGTTGTCCTACGGACTAAACCCTCCAGTTTATATAGACGCCGGAGGGGGCTAGGGTTACACAAAGTCTGTTACAAGAGAGGAAATCTACATATCCATATCGCCAAGCTTGCCTTCCAAACCATGGAGAGTCCCATCCGGACACGGGACGAAGTCTTCAATCTTGTATCTTCATAGTCCAACAGTTCGGCCAAAGGATATAGTCCGGCTGTTCGAGGACCCCCTAATCCTGGACTCCCTCACCCACCGTCTATCTGCAGGTAGATGTCACACACATATGTGCTCTTCACACCCTACCCTCAGAACTTCTAAAAAACAAAAGACGTCGCGCACCTTTTATTTTAGCTCACACGTCACACACTTATACTATTACTCTTGTGGCACACGTTCTTTGGGCATAGTATATTGTACTCTCATGAAGAGAAGCGGTGCACGCACGCACTAGTTCTCTCACACCCACTTGCGGGTACACGTAGGAGTGTTTTTTTTTTGAAGCTGGTACAACAAAATCACTCCACTATATATATAAGCAGGAGCCTTAGCGCTTGCTTTACTAGGGTTCCTCTCTTTCACTCTATCATGCTCTCCAGATCTAAGCAAGACATAGGTGGCCACACTCTCTCTCTGCTCACGGCTGGTCACAAATCTGGCCGGACCACCTTGATGGGGGCAGGGGTGTAGGTGCATCGTTCACGCTGTCGCCGGTGGCGAGGGAGGAGACCAACGGCTGCCCGCGCGTCCTGATCGGCGGCCGTGCCATTCTCTCCGAGAGAGCACTTGCTCGGGAGGGCCTCCGACCCCTTCTTCCTCCCTGCGGTATTATGGCCAAGATGCGGCCTCCCGATGCCGTCTTTGCCACATGCCGACGACCCTCAGGTATATATTCCTTTGAAACATGCCTTGCTCTACTGCCCCAGCTCCCCACGTGGCTGCGTGTGGATCTTTTTCTACATCTGTCGGCTGTTCCAAAGCCACCTAAACTTTTACTATTATTAGAGGTAAATCTAGTTCATACAGTCGAATCTAAGAGTTGGTTCAAACAGGGAAGAAAGTGGGAAAGTTGTAGCATGAATCTAGGACTTGGTTCTAAGAGGAAACGAGGGAAAGTAGTAGATACTGGCTACCCAACCGGTCTCTTGGTTGAAAAGGCGAAGAAAGCATGGTGAATGGCGAAGGGTGGGGGGAAGTGGACCTGTCTCTTGGTCGAAAAAGGAAAGAAAGTGAGGGGTGTTGGGGGACAACGCAAATGAGAATGAGCAGGTCTAGATTTCCTGTGCTCACATAGGAAAATGTCGCCGAGGAGATAAAAAATGGGACAAATGCAGACATGCTGCCTGAGTGTTTGCCACTCTCGGCAACCACATCTGCCTCACCACTTTATGCCCCTGCTGTCCCTACACCCATATCGCTACCGTTAATGTAAAATGACATGAAGCATTAAGCAATGCCACCTAATGTCACTATAAGTAATGGTCTAGTGCCGCCGATAAATTGAAGCAATGCCACCGCCATTTTATGAAGTGCTTCTGTCTTGCTTTATTTCCCATGAATTGTGTTTTTGCAGTTACACTTAAATCTCACACCGCTAACATTGCTTCATGCCAGTGGAACTGCACAAATTTGATTGCACATTTACTGACCATGTGCTACTCTCAAGACAATAATACTAATGCTATTATTCTGCATGTTAATCTAGTGGCAGTGTTGATGTGATGTGATGCTACTTACTTAAGGGCACTTTCATACTATCAATCTAGTGCCAATTATAACACAATAGATGCTGCTGTTAATCATACGCCACTGCAAATATCTGTCACTGTTTAAATAACCGTATTTCGTATTTGCGCAAACAGGGATGTCTGTCTCCATATTGTTTCTATCTGCGCAATCAAAAGTACACACCTCAGTTTTAGTACAACTGCACAAAATGAGATGGCTATTCCTAGCTATCGTCCTCTAACCACCAGTGTTCTAGGTATTCCTACATTAGTAGTAACTAGGTAGAATGACCAACGCAATCTAAAAGAAGCTGATTCGTATGTTTTACTTCCTGGTTGTAGTGCAGGGACGAGCGAAAACAACTGCACTCTAGTCCGGAATGCACTTTCTACCAGTTCATGCACGGACAGAGGAATATCTGGCATGGCTGCACAGAGGTTTTTGGGACAGGTGCGCGGACAAGAGGTATTGTGGTCTGCTTATTTCTGCAAATAGCGACGCTTAAATTTAGTGGAATGCACAAGAATTTCAGCTGGTCAGTACACTACATGGTTTAGTTCAGCATTCCAGCTGAGAACAAAATTGTAATTGGTTATTCTGGAATGAGAGAACCTAACCCTAGATGGTGGCAACAAGGAAAAAACAGAGTGAACTCCAGGAAATTTAAGCCTGCCGGGAGGCCCTTTGCTCAGAGAAGCCTTGCTTGATTTTTCCTGATTTGTAAACCTTCTCACAACTTTGTCTTTTGCTGTGAACTAGTATATGTTTGGTATGTTCTATGAATCATTGAGATGTATAAAATTGCTTAACTTATGCTTTTCAAGTTTTTTATGAAGCCGAGTTTAATGTGAGTGTTCCACATGAACGCTGGACTGGTGTGTGAACGTTTGGAATTTACATTGTGGCCACAGTTAACTGCATGAACCACTATAACAAGATACGTAGTTGCTTATATGTCAGACAACAGATTATTGATTGTTAGTTGGTCGATAGCCTAGTGTTGAAGCGAGCTGAGCCAATGCGCCGTGTTTTGCACAACTCCTTACAAGTGGGGTAGCACCAACAGTGTTTACAAGTACTTATGTATACGTCGGCGCACAGTTCCCGAACGAGTACTCTATTTCATCAAACACACACTGCTCGTATGATAAACGTGACAACTTACGTCTTACCATGCCATATTCATGAAAAAACTAGTGAGGACGCATATGTTTTGGCAACAATTATGATGGTTCTCACATGATTCACGGGCACACAAAAGTAGCAGCAGTTCCCATAGCGGATTCAAACAGAGTACTAGCCCCAGAGGGCTCGATAATAGGCAAGGTTCGGATAACTAGACACAATCCAAACTACTATTAAACACTAGCTGGGGAAACTATTTCATGCCTCGAACCAATTTGGGCTGGACACAAGACGGACCTTGCCATGAACATCATTGAGGACGTCCGGCAGCAGCTCAATCCTATGAACCTTCATGAAGATAACCTTGTGGCCTTGCCACTAATAAACTTGTTTGTGGAGGCATGCCATGTCATCTTCCTACGTAAGCTTGACAAGAACAGTATGCCTCACAAATGAAGGAGTAGCTTTGAACTTCTTGTGCTTTAGTACACCCTGGACAACATACCTGACAATAGTGAGGCTGGAATACAACTCGACATCGGTATAAGCGCAAATGGCTTCCAGGATCCAACAGCCTAAGAACTTTGTTTTCCCACTGCGTATATTCAGGTCATCCGCCTCATAGCGAGTGACATGTACAACCACACAATCCTTGTCTGCATCAGGGCTCTAATTGAAACAGAAAAAATTCTGAATTACCTTCCAGTATAAGAGACACAAGTTGTTTAAACCACTATGTATAGCATGGCATCGAAGCTAATAGAATTTTGCATTATTCATCACCACATACTTACATGAAAAACCACAATCGAGATCGGCAAAGAAGAAAATCACCTTGGGCAGCTCAGCGCGGGGGGGGGGACACATCCTTGAAGGGGGAAAACTGCTCCTGCAGGGCCACAGAGGCTGTAACCTCAAACGGGGCGTTGACCCTCTCAGTAGTGGTTGTGAGCGTATCTGGGGTCGGCTCGGTGGCTGCCTCCATCTTCTTGGAGCTCTCTATCTCGTGGGGATCAGCCTCCCGCGTCTGCTCCAATATCGGCAGATCTTCGCCTGGTTCTCCTTGGTCCATCATGAAACTGACGAATACTAGGAGACCACTGAAAGGAAAACACAATTGCAATGACAATGAAACAAAAAAGAGAGTGATGATCGGTTACTGCTTTGCAAAAGTTCTTTTCTTTCTCTAAGCGAAAATATACCAACATCACGGATCCGCTTACCTTCCCTTCGTTGGGAGAAAAGAACAGTGGCAGATGCGAGTGTTGGCTTTCTCAAAGACGGTGAGGGAGAAAGGGATTCAGCGGAGAGTGAAATGATGGTTGCTTCGTCTGTCAAACTTAGACTGCGGGGAGGTGGGGTTTTGTGATACGACGGCTCGTTACTGCCGCGCTACGACCAGGGTGACTCTCCGCCTGCATACTGCCTTCTAATTTGGTGGATGGCATTTGGGCCCGCATGCTGCATGGCCCACATGTCGGTGAACAAAAGAAAAACGTCATTCAGTAGAGGGAGACGTTTCAATGACCTAGGAGGAGCCAGAAGCGGTAGTGTATCCACTGCACTAGTAGTAATTGTTTTTCTGGGTAGTTGTAGAGCATCTCCACTATACTAGTAGTACTTGTTTCTCTAGGCCCAAGACAAAACATCCCATCCACCCTAGTAAATAATATAATCAATTCAAAAGCCCGTATATTTACTTAATGAGAGGCACTACCCACACCCAACACACCGCCCCCCAAAAGACCTAGGTCCTCTTCTTCCTCCTCACTCCCACCCACCTCACGTCAGCTCGCTCCACTCATACCCCCAAATTCCTCACCTCACTCCTACAAAAAACCCTAGCTCCCCTTCTTCCTCGCTACTACAGAAAACCCCCAGCTCCCCTTCTTCTTCACTCGCACTACAACTAGGCTCGTCATTCATTACTCTGCTCAAATCCGTGAGTGCAACGCGATGCCCTTGAGGAAAATGGAGTCGGCTGACCCCAGCGCCAAGAAGATGACGCTCCCTCCAGCGGTGACGCCTGTTGTTGATCCTGCACCTGGCAGCGTGGGGAGAAGCGGCGACCCTGCCCCCACCAGATCCCAGGAACCCGTACAATCTCGGGTGGACCACATCAGCGATCTCCCGGACGCCGTCCTTGGGGAGATCATCTCGCTTCTCCCCACCAAGGATTGCTGCCGCACCCAAGTCCTCTCCATTCGGTGGCGCCCTCTATGGCGCGCCGTGCCTCTTAATCTCGACTGTCGTCAGCTATCTCTCTTCAATGATTTTGAAATCCCCAGAGCCATCATCTCCTCCCACCAGGGCTCCGTTCAAAGCCTCTGCATCCCGTCATGCTACCTGAGCAAGCATACCATGCCCTGGATGGTGGACGCCTGGCTGAAATCCCCTAAATTCACAGAACTATAGCTGCTTGAGTTCTACTATTCCCCTGGAAATCACCTACCAGATACCGAACGCCATGTACTTGTGCCCTCGGCACAGATATACATCTCGCAATTTTCCTCCTCTCTCCACACCGACACCTTTGCGCTGTGCGACCTACCAGACAATCTGGTACTAAACCTTCGACTCCCATTTCTCAACAAACTTTCACTTGTGCGGGTTCGTATATCGGAGGCCTCATTGCACAGCATCATCCACTCCACTCGCCCTGCCCTGGAGTGCTAGTGCTTGTTTTCACAGTTAGAATCGGTTGTCTCCAAATAAAGTCGCCTAACCTTGTAAGAATTGGAATTTCTTTTGACAGAAGGCAGCTCATCATCCAAGATGCCCCTTCACTTCAAAGGTTGATCCTTGATTCTAGTTATTCACCGTCGCAAATAACCGTCCTCTCTGCGCCTAAACTGGAGACGTTGGGTGTAATACATGATCTCTGTGCTCATTCCAAGATGGTGTTTGGCTCCACAGTTCTTCAGGTACTTTATATTATCATCTACACTTGTAACCATAAGCTGCATTTTAAATTTCTACACATAAGTTATATATCATCTTGGAGTACACATTTTGTACTAATATTTTGTTCTATGCTCAATGAAGAGTTTCTCCATGGATAGCCTATCAATGGTGTTGGATTATGTCAAGATCTTATATATCCAAATGAATAGTTTTGATCTGAAAAAGATTATTGGCTTGCTGCAATGCTTTCCATGTCTGGAGAAGTTGTATATAAAGGTGATAATTTCACGCACATTGGAAGCCTGCATATAGTGTACTAGAATTAACCGTTCAGCTGTTGCTCTTTCGACACTCTTTTTTAGACCTTAACTGTTTTCAATCTTCATGTCTATTTAGGCAACAGGACGGGGTAAGAAAGTTATAACCAATCGGTGGATTCGTAAGCACCGGAATTTTCTCACTTCTCATGACATTCGACTGAAGACAATAATGCTAGAACGATATGTAGCCAACCATGCAAACACTAGATTTGTCACATTCTTCCTGCTGAATGCGAGGTTACTATTGTCCATCAGGCTTAAGTTTATCAGCAGCATGGTTTTGACGAATGGGTATGTCGAAGAGCAAAAAAAGGAGTTTCAGGTGGGCAAAAGAGCTTCTGAACGTGCTGGGCTTCTATTTACAACATATTGTGGTCATAATCCAGTAAATTTTACGACCCAGGATGTTCACTCTATGGACCTGACCGATCCATTTGACTGTGACTGCCGAAAACAGTGCTGGAGTTAGATGATGTTGCCCTTTTCAACCTGGGTTTTGTCTAAACCTGATGAACAATTAACCCTCGTGCTTTTGTACAGTTTGTAAGTTGGAGTTAGATGTTCTTGCCATTTTCATCTCGGCTATGACTGTCATATTTTCTTTAAAACAAGGCAAATGGCTTGCCATTCGTTTAATTTATAGTGAAATATTGTAACAAATCCCAACCAAGGGAAATAACATCACTCTCGTCGGCTGCTTGAGCTCACTGTGCATTACAGAAGCCAAGTGATTAGCCCCCACCAGCGCCCACAAACTTATTTTGAACTAGCACACCAAATGGGCTGTAAATTTTCATAGGAAAGGCTGCATGACCGTGACAGATTTGGATTCTGACATTTTGGACCCACGAGGAATTAGCCTATCCAAGGTGGTGTCGACTTACTAGCTAGTCAACAAACGATTCTGCCTATCACCCGTTGGATTGACATCCAACATATGTCGTGTATCTTCTATCTCCTGTCTTCTTCCTCCAGCCGCCCAAACCAAACCACCCCGTCGGCTCCGCCTGCTCCCGCCTCCCATGGCTGGCTGCGCCTCTGCTGCCCTACCGTACCCTCCAACGTTGGCCAATCCCTCCCTTTATTCCCCCACATGTCCTGTTATTCTCCGGCGACGTCAGCCCCAACACGCACACGCACCCGAACCGGTCAACCCTCGTACTCCCCTCCGCCTGCAACTGGACCGGCGCATCTTCCATGGCTCCTGTTTGTTCCGTCCGAGGCCTTGCCGTCGTCCTCCGCCTTGGTTCGCTCACCGTGCGCCGGTGCGCGGTGCGCCGCCCTCTTGTGTTGTCAACGTCGTCAACAACCGAGAGGAACAAGGAGATGACAGTACGTGGAGAGGATGACAGTAGGGACCCACCAGCGTCATGGCAGTATGCAAGCAAGTGCCTCGTTATTACAAGCCCAAAAAATGGTTCCTCCTAATGGTTGGACATCTGGGGCTCACGCCATTGTCAACGTAGTCAATAAACGAGAGAATTACACAACGAGCGGCTGACACCAGGGACCTAGCAGGTCACGCAGTTGTTATTTACTTTTTTAGGAACAAGCAGTTGTTATTTATACTAGTTTTAGCAACGGATCAGAGTAACAACGGGGCTATGCGAGGGCTGTGGCCCGTCTAGCCAGGGTTTTATTTATGTTTACCACATCATGAGCCCAGTTGTGTTTTTTCTTGCTGAAAATGGCTAGCCCAGTTCTATTTTTTAAAAGAAATACCCAAACGAGGCCTACTTGCTTTATCAGCCCTGCTGGGCTGCAAATCTTTCAAGACGAGGAGAGTTTCATTCGGTTTGCCCAGAAATGGGTTGTACATTTTTAAAACACATCAAACCGGGAATTAGTTTCAATTTTCTTTCATTACAAGATTTTAAATTCCATTGATTTTTATGCGTGGACAATTATTTGGATTTTATATTTATATAAATTATTTTTCAAAATAGTTTGAATGTGACCTGATATTTCGGGATTAAAAATAGTTGACCACACCGAAATATGCAAAGTTTCGTATAATTTTTAACCGTGGCCACGATATGGGGTGTAATGCTAACAAAAAGAAGATGGGCTCCAAAAAAATCTTAAGAATTAGCAAATGGGCTGTAAATTATTAGAAATAATGGCAGATGGGTTGTATGCTGTTTTCCACAGATTTGATGCTGACTTGTGCGCCTACTACATGTTGACGCGTATGCTTTCCTAAAAAAAAGGTTGACGCACACGCAACATCGTGTCAACTTAGTCAACACACGAGAGTAGTGACTGTTGGATGTCCATCCAACGGCCGTCGTGCTTCTTCAATCTCTGCTCTTCCTGCTCCAGCCGCTCAAACAAGCGCCGGCGGGACTGCTTACTCCCTCCTCCCGCAGTTGGCTGTGCTGCCGCACAGGCCTCACCGCCCCACCGTACTCCCATCGCTGGCCTAGCCATCCTCTACTCACCCACACCTGCTGTTATTCTCCGGCGATGGCAGACGAACAAGTAAACCCTCGTACTCCCCTCCGCGTGGGAAACAACTGCCGAGTCTTCCCTAGCTCCGTGTCTTTCCCTTCCTAGGCCTCGCCATCGTCCACCGCCCTGGTGCTCTCGGCGCAGCGTGGTCAACGTGGTCAATGAACGATATCCATCGGAAGTGGACTATACGTGGAGAGGCTGACAGCTGGGTCCACGGACGCACGCAAGAAAATGCCTCCTTATTACGCGCGAAATAATGATTCCTCGACCTGACAGCTGGGACCCACCGGAAGGGCCTCTGTATTTCACAAACAAAATGTTCCCCCCGCTGACAGGTCAGACCCACCAGCTATATCTTCGCACGCAAGGAAGTGCCTCCTTATTACGCACAAAAAAATGAATACTCCCCCTGCTAGCTAGGACCCACCATAGTGGGAGGCTGACTTGTGGGCCTACTAAGTTGATGGGGACGGAGGGCCTTGTCAACTTTGTCAATATGAATGATTCAGCAAGCTCCAGTGACCGTACGATGTCCATCCAACGGCCGTAGTGCTTCTTCAACCTCTGGTCTTCTTGCTCCAGTCGCCCAAACCAGCGCCAGTCGTGTCGCGTGCTCCTGCCTCCCGTGGCCGGCTGTGATGCCCCGGAGGCCTCACCGCCCCCTACTACTCCTACCGCTGGCCAGGCCATCTACTCACCCACACCCCCTGTTATTCTGCGATGACGGCAGCCTCACATCGCAGCCAAACTAGTGAACCCTCGTACTCCTCTCCGCGTAGGCTTCCACTGCCGCGTCTTCCCCGGCTCCGCATCGTCCCCTTCCTAGGCCTCGCCGTCGTCCACCGCCCTGGTGCTCTCGGCGCGGCGTGGCCAACGTGGTCAAGGAACGACTTCCATCGGAAGAGTACTGTACGTGGAGAGGCTGACAGCTGGGTCCACGGCAGCAGCAAGGAACTGCCTCCATATTACGTGCAAAATAATTATTCGTCCACCTGACAGCAGGGACCCATTGGACGGGCCATTGTATTTCGCAAAAAAACGTTTCCCCCTGACTGCTGGGACCCACCAGCTACATCTTCGCACGCAAGGAAGTGCCTGACAGTCGGGACCCACCTGGTCGAAGCGTACGTAGCATTGTCATTCTAGTCGTGAACGTGTACGTACATACGATCGGTCTGTCTACAGGCTACAGCGATGAATCATGGCCGAGTAAGGAAGGGCACGTGACGTAGTAGAGGCGCGCACGTAGCATGTACACGTACGTACAACCAGGGTGCAATAAAGTAAATACGGCCACGTACGTGCATACGGGCGGGGTCTCGAACGCCTACTCACGCATACGTACGGCCAGGGCTCGTGTACATGGCTGGGTCGGAACGGAGAAACTTTGTTGTCATCGTGTTCATCGGGAGCCAACCGGCTTGGACGGAACAACCGATCGAAACGAGGCCTGTCGTACTACAGAACGGAGGAAAAGGCCTTGTGTTCGACCGGCCACGATCGAAACGGGATCCTGTTCATCGGGAGGGGTCTGGCATACCGCAAAATGGAGAAAACGGACTTCTCTTGGACCTCCAACGGTCGAAACGGGGTCCTGTTGATCGGGAAGGGTGTGGCGTACCGCAAAACGGAGGAAACGGACTTGTGTTGGAGCGCTACGGTCGAGATGGGGGTCCTGTTCAACGGGAGGGGTGTGGCGTACCGCAGAACGGGACTCCACGGGATACTGTTCATCTCAACCATCGACTGCCTCCACGAGCTACTGTTCATCCACCGTCGACTGCCTCCACGGGCTACTGTTCATCCACCGTCGACCTCCTCCAGCCTCCACCTACGACTGTTCATCCACGGGCTCCTGTTCATCCAGCCTCCACCGCTCCTCCACCGGCTACTGTTCAAACAGCCCTATCCTCGGGGTCCTATTCAACCACCCCTCCACGGGCTACTATTCATCTAGCCCTCCATCGGCTACTGTTCAACCAGCCTCCACGGGGTGCTGTTCATCCAGCCATCCACGGGGTCCTGTTCATCCAGCCCTCCACCGGCTCGATCGATCGGGGTCCTGTTCATCCAGCGGCAATGGCCTCTACTACCATGGGGTCCTGTTCATCCAACCCCCCACCGGGAACTGTTCATCCAAACCCCCCAACAACGCTCGCTGTTCATCAAGGGAAGGAGGCAGCAGTGTTCGATCAGCTTCAGTTAGCAGCAGTAGCGAAGGAATCACTCGGGTTCAGTTAACATCAAGGGATCGATCGCTCGGGTTCAGTAACGTAGCTAGTGCAATCGCTCGGGTTCAGTTAGAGCCCAATGCCTCGCTCAGGTTCAGTTAGAGCGCAACGCCTCGCACACACGCACGTATGTGTATGAGAGAAACGCGCAAACCTCCGTGCATCGCTTGGCCCCGACCACCCACCGTAACCAGAAACTCCCCAATATTTTCCTCGCCCTCGCTTCTACCATGATTTTTTCCATCATGGACAACCCAAAGAATGTCATGCAGCTGCGTCTCCGGCCCATCCAGGATGAAAAGCCCATTTTCTGTCATGATTTTTTGTCATAGAAGTAGGAGCCCACAACATCTATGATGATATCGGGTTTTGTCACAATTATCGTCATAGATGTGTCATAAGCATGACAGAAAAAAATTCATTCGGCCCAAAATGTCACGGATGTGTCTTTTTTTTGTAGTGAGTGGACAGCGATGAAGTGTGGCGTATAGCCGGATCAGGCTACCCCATTGGAACTCCCAAAGAGATATATCCACAGTGGTCTTCGGAGTGGTTTTATATAGATGATGTCCCCATGCCGGACCCAGTTCGGCGCGGCCTCCCTGAATTTTCGAGCGCTCCTCTAAAGAAATGCCTCAACTAGCGTCCCCGAAGTCCCAAGGAGGAGGACAGCATGGAAATAAAAAGGTTGGTCAGCAAGGTCAGATTATTGGCCCATACCGAGCTCTCGATAATCGAAGTTATGGCCATTGCAATAAAAAAGATGTGTCCAGCCTCTCCAGTCCAGAGTAACTCCCTTATGGCGCTACAACGGAGAAGACGACGCATCCCGCTATAGAAGCGAGGGTCCGGATACGCCAGCTGAACTGGGCACGATCTTGGCCGATCTGTATAAGGGTGAAAAAGAAGACTTCCTCCGCTTAAACTGCCGGGAAGGCTATTCCATGTACAACCCCATTCAATGGGTAAGATTTCGATTACCTGTGTTGCTTTATTGTCGTCACAGCATGCTAATCAAGTTGTTCTTTGGTGTCATAAAACAGTCATGGAGGAAGATGATCGAGGACGTTCACTGTCCTGCCCCACAGCCAGAGGATCACAACCGCAACGAAGACCCTGGCTTCTGCGAGGATCCGGATATATACATAGAGTTCGATGATGGGGTATTTTTATCAGGCGAGCCTTGACGGCTCAGAAGTGGCTATTATAGCCGACTACCCCAGCCCTTATCCCTTCTCCATCGTAAGTATTCAATGGGCTTTCTCGAAAAGAAGTCCCTACTTGCACCTTTATCCATTATACTAAACCGTACTTTATAGGACCGGCGCTCGGCAGGCCGCACCCCCTCGAGGGCGGCTGAAACGTCTCCATCGTATCTACATTTCCAAACTCTTTTGCCCTTGTTTTGGACTCTACCTTGCATGATTTGAATGGAACTAACCCGGACTGACGCTGTTTTCAGCAGAATTGCCATGGTATTATTTTTTAGCAGAATATAAAGTTCTCGGAATGACCTAAAATTCAACGGAGATTATTTTTGGAATTAATAAAAAATATTGGCAAAAGAATCAGCACCAGGGGGCCCACACCCTAGCCACAAGGGTGGAGGGTGCGCCCACCCCCCTAGGGCGCGCCCTGCGACCTTGTGGGCCCCCTGGACCTCCACCGACCTCAACTCCAACTCCATATATTCACTTTCGGGGAGAAAATCAGAGAGAAGGAATCATCACGTTTTACGATACGGAGCCGCCGCCAAGCCCTGTTCTTCCTCGGGAGGGCACATCTGGAGTCCGTTCGGGGCTCCGGAGAGGGGAATCTGCCACCATCGTCATCATCAACCATCCTCCATCACCAATTTCATGATGCTCACCGCCGTGCGTGAGTAATTCCATCGTAGGCTTGCTGGACCGTGATGGGTTAGATGAGATTTACCATGTAATCGAGTTAGTTTTGTGAGGGTTTGATCCCTAGTATCCACCATGCTCTAACATTGATGTTGCTATGACTTTTCCGTGCTTAATGCTTGTCACTAGGGCCCGAGTGTCATGAAAGCATATCTGAACCCTTTATGTTTTCATGAATATATTTGCGTTCTTGATCCGATATTGCAAGTTATAGGTACCTACTACGTGTTACGATCCGGCAACCCTGGATTGACAATAGTCGGGACCACTCCCGGTGATGATCGTAGTTTGAGGAGTCCATGTATTCACTAAGTGCTAATGCTTTTGCCCGGTACTCTATTAAAAGGAGGCCTTAATATCCCTTAGTTTCCACTAGGACCCCGCTGCCATGGGAGGGTAGGACAGAAGATGTCATGCAAGTTATTTTCCATAAGCACGTATGACTATATTCGGAATACATGCCTACATTCTATTGATGAACTGGAGCTAGTTCTGTGTCACCCTATCACTACAGGAATCAGCTATTTTGCCGTCTGCCATGGCGGACGGCAAAGGCATGAACGGCAGACGGCAAAGGCCTTTGCCGTCAGCCGCGGACGGCAAAAGGCTCCGGCAAAGTAGGCTACGGTAAACAGCTACTTTGCCGTCTGCTTCCTGGCGGCTGACGGCAAAGGCTCTTTGCCGTCTGCCGCGGACGGCAAAGAGGGCGGACAGCAATAATTGTGCTCTCAGTCCGTTAAGTGGCTAACGGCAGGCCTTTGCCGTCTGCCGCGGACGGCAAACTTTCTAGTGCCTTTGCCGTCTGCCAGCGGACGGCAAAGTTTCTACTGTCTTTGCCGTCCGCCGTATGATGTCATCTACACGTCACTACATGGCAGGCCTTTGCCGTCCGACGCTGACGGCAAACTCTTTGCCGTCTGCCTCTGTAGGCAAACTGACCAAATGGGTCAGCTCCCAGGAAGCACAGCTGGATGCCACGTGTCCTCTTTGCCGTCGGTGGCAGACGGGAAAGAGCCCGTTGCCGTCGGTGGCAGACGACAAAGAGCCTGCATATTGGGTCTTTTTTCTGTTTTTTAATAAATCCAACAATTTTCACATAAAATATATATGGCATATATAGATATATTTCACAAGGCAGAGTTCCATCACATAAGATATATATGACAACAATTTTCACAGCAAACATATAAGATATCCAACATGCATAGTTCCATCATACATAGTTCCATCACATAACTTCATCACATATGTTCCATCCAACTACCAAGTTCCATCATACATAGCATAGTTCATCCAACTACCAAGATACATGCATAGTTCAACGATGCAAAAGAAATAGAGAAAGGGATAAGGGGCACTCCATCTATGCAAGCTTTCGTCAAGTGAATGAAATCTGCAAAATGAAAAATAAGAAAGTTAGAAATAGGTGACTAGAATAAGAAGACTAGAACAAGAAGAGTAGAACAAGAAGAAGACTAGAACAAGAAGAGTAGAACAAGAAGAAGACTAGAACAAGAAGAGTATGTCATTTATGAGCTAACTTACGTGAAATGGATCATATATGAGCTAACTAAGTTGAAATGGGTCGTTTATGAGCTAGCTAAGGTGAAATGGATCATTTATGAGCTAACTTAGTTGAAATGGGTCGTTTATGAGCTAACTAAGGTCAAATGGATCGTTTTTTAGGTAACTAAGGTGAAATGGATCGTTTTTTAGCTAACTAAGGTGAAATGGATCGTTTTTGAGCTAACTTAGGTGAAATGGATCATTTATGAGCTAATTTAGTTGAAATGGATCTTTTTGAGCTAACTTAGGTGAAATGGATCATTTAAGAGCTAATTTAGGTGAAATGGATCGTTTTTTAGCTAACTTGGTGAAATGGATCGTTTATGAGCTAAATTAGTTGAAATGGATCGTTTATGAGATAACCTAGGTAAGATGGGTCATTTTGGAGTTAACCTAGTTGAAATGGGTCATTTTAAAGCTAACGTAGGTAAAATGGATCATTTAGGAGCTAATCTAGGTAAAACGGGTCATTTTTAAGCTAACTTGGATGAACTGGATCATTTATAAGCTAACCTAGGTAAAATGGGTCATTTTAGAGCTAACTTAAGTAAAATGGATCGTCTATGAGCTAACTAAGCTAATTAAAGCTAAGTCTAGGTCTTTATGCATGTGTTAGGCAAAACACTAGATAAACTTACCAAGATCCAGGAGGTGTAGGAGCGGGGTGGCTTGTGTCGGTAGCTGGAGAAGGATCGTGCGATGCTTGTCTGGAGTTACGCTGCACCAAAGATCATTTCCAATGTCTTGTTAGCATGATGACACTCAAATGTTAAGACTAGCAAGTAATGTCCATTCAAATAAAACTCACCGTGGTCCCAGGAGCAATCACTGGCATCAGCGGAGCGGTCTGACCTGTCTTCTCGCACACAGACTGCACATTTGGTTTCGACGACTCAGTCATACTAGTTAGTAATGAGACAAACCCTACATGAATGTTTTGGCTAATCTGCAGAAGAAACTTACCACAAGGAGCTCGTACATGGCCCTTGCCTGCATGTCATTCCGTGCCCTCTCCTCCTCCATCATCTTTGTCGTCCTCTCCTCCAACTCCCGCTGCCTCTCCGCCGCCTCCGCCAGAAGTTTCTCCGTTCGATCTCTCTCACTCTGCAGCCTGCAACACCACTCACATGACCATTTGTAATCATTGATGGAAGCGCACACAATGTAATGGAGAAAGATAACTGAGTACGTATCACTAACCTTGATGGCGAGTTGCACTGGCCGTTCACGAGGCCTTATCTCAGGAGCGGAGCTCGACTGGCGCGCCTTGATCTCCGGGAGAGTGCTAGGACAACGGATAAGTCCATCTCCAATGGCTATGGAGCCATGGGACCTCCCGCCACCAGATATCATCACCAGCTCTGGATCAATGGGACCCTGGCTCGGGTTAAAGTCCTCCCCCTTCCTCGCCTTCCCCTCATCTCTATATCTCACGAGCTTGTTGTGGGAGGAGATGTTGGTGAAGTTGTTTGCATCATCGAGGTCAGACTGAGAGAAAGCCTTGACTTTCTTGAAAGAGGCAGTGTGGGCCATGGCATACAGGTCGTACACCTCTGGCACCTTATCCACCTTATTGTGGCATGCCTGAAAGAGAGAAACAATGTAAATTAGTAATTAAAGGGCTCAAGCTAGCATGATGAATGAATTGCATGAATCATGAAGCAAACCACATACCTAGTTGTGCCCGAACTGATATAAGTTGGAGCTGCCTTGATGGTGTGGCACACCTTCCATTTGGGCACGTTTGTCCTTGGCCTCGTTGTGGAGGGCTAGCCATTCTTTTGAGCACCACTCATCGACCAACACCTCCCAACAATCCATCCGATCCGCACACCATCTCGGAGGCGCCTAAGTTAGCAAATAGAAACTTGAGCGCTACGGCTAAGAATTACTAAATGAAGGAACTTAAGTAGAAGGCCTTAAGAATTACCTTCATGTACTACTCCTTACTCAGGAACTTATCGCGGCACGCCGGCTTGGTCTTCTTGATACCACGCAAGGCGTAGTAGTCTCGAACAGCCTGCACCCGAGCCTCGTGCCGTAAGTTCTGGAGTAGGCGCTTGCAGACGTTCTCGATAACATGTGCCGCAGTCCTCCTCGTATCCCTCCTCACACCTGTAGAATGTCTGCAATCAAATGAGACAATATTGATTAGTACAATTAATAACTAGCTAGTTGAAGATTTTAAATGTGTAAAGGAGAAATTACCCAGAACGTCCTGATCACCATGTCTGCCCTCGTGTCGCACACGACACCGTCGATAATGACATCCGGCGGGGCCGGGGCAGCCACGTAGTGCTCCCAGCTCAACCCAAGCTCTGGAAGCCGACCCTCACCAGGCAACGTGACAAACCCCGGGAAGTTTTGCCGGCAAAGAACTCCAAGGACGGAGTTGGGCCGGCGGACACTATGATGGTGGTCCCAACCCCTGCAGCATGACAAGGCCAACGCATTAGTTATTTGAAGAAACGTGAATGAGAAGGTACAAAAATATTAAATGCACTTACGTACCTCTCCCCATCAGGGAAAATCAACCACCTCTGCTCGCGGGTCGCCGGCACGGACGGGAGCCGTGTAGCACCACGCTGGTAGACGGTGCCCCCCTCCTCCTCAAGATCAGTCGGCTCCCCGCCATCATCAGCATGGCCACTCGGCTCCTCGGGCTGATCCGGCCAGGTACCCCATCCGGACGTGTGCTCCTCCGGGGTCTCGTGGGCCGAACTCTCGTGGGCCGAAGGCCAGTCGACCCGAGGCTCGTGGGCCCAAGACCCGTGGACCGGAGGCTCGTGGACCGGAGTCCGTGTAGCCTCCTCCTCGGACGAGTCCACCCTAGCAGTCACGTGCTCGGGTGAAACAGCTGGGGGTGGCGGCGAGGAAGGCGCCGTAGCAGTCACCCTACCTCCTCTCCCGCGACCACGTGCCCCACCTCCTCTCTTCCTACCTCGTCCCCTGCTGGGCACCGCGGTCGACGAAGAAGGGCCCGAGCGGTGTGGCCATACTGTCCAGCAACGCTCGGCGGAGAGGTGCGTCTGGAATGGAAGACCTCAGACCACGCGCCGACGAAGAAGGGGCCTTGGCGCGCTCCCGACCAGCGCCCACCATCTTTCAACACCTGCCATGACAAACAGTAAACGAAATTAGTACAACATAAAAAAAGACCGACATGAATAATAATATGTGTATCACTTAAGTGTATCATCATCAAGTACAACATTAAAAAATTTAATACCTGACACTACTAATAATCTCGATCAGTATCATCAATAAATGCATAATCATCATCATCACTATAATCAATGACGGGCTCATAGGGTTCAGTGGCATCAACATGTGCAAGGCCACCTTGACGTAATCGGTCAAGCAATGACAGGTCATCCGCAGCAGTAACCTCTTCTTGTTCCGGCTCTTCTTGTTCCTCCTCTGGGGTGATGTCGGATTCACTGTCGCTGTCTACTTCAATGTTTTGGGGTGAAGTATAGCGGTTCTTGAAACGCTTTTTGGAAAGACGTGTCTCTTGGAAGAATTCTCCTTCATATGTGTCTGGGTTAATGTGAGGTTCATAATCCTCTTCCTTTGGGGGAGATAGTCTAGCACGTGGCGGCACTTCATAAACGACATCCCAACCTTTCAGATTTGGATTAGTTTGGCAGGCCCACGGTAGATAGAATACTTGGGTCGCCTGTTGAGCCGTAATATAGACATCAGGAACATCTAAATGGGTGCTTTGGTTGATTTCAACTAGCCCTATATGTTCATGAGTCCTTCTAGTCTCCTTCGGCTGAAACCAATAACATTTGAAGACTACGACATTCGGTGGGTTTTCACCATAGAATAGAAGTTCATAAATTGCTTCAACTCTCCCATAATACTCGGTACCTCCTTCGCCGATAGCAGATACACAACAATTTGTAGACTTTCGGTCGGCCATAGATAGCTCTTTGCCATAGGTACGAAAGCGATACCCGTTGATGTCGTATTTGTCAAATGAACGGACCTTATAGTCAAAACCATTAGCGACTTGTCTCAATTCGGCGTCCATAGACTCTGAATTAGCCTACAAGTTTAATATGAAAGGATTGTTGCATTACGCACAAATTAGCGAATGAAACCGGGATAGCCGCCTACAAATTAGCCTACAAGTCTAATAGAAATTACCGTTTGTTTGAACCAAGAGATGAAACCGGGATAGCCGCCTCCTTGCTTTGCGAGAAGCTCATACTCTTCGACAGAATCCTTTTGGATCACCGCTCCATACGAGAATAAGGCGACGTATCGACTGTATGAAATATCCAGGAATAAGAGCAGTTCAAAGGAAATAGAAGTTGCGAAACTATGTACCGAGAACTTACTCGATGTACAACGAAATGGTCCGCCATTGTTCGTTATCCAAAGATACTGGATTTGAAACACTGGCTGGTGCGAGATTCCCTTTGAATAGGCTGAGGTTGGATCCACCCTTTTTAGGGTCGTCAGCATTGTACCGAGGCTTCGGATTATGCAAATGACGATTTTTGGCTTCGTAGTGTGCTGTCACGAAGTTTGCCGCCTCCTCAGTGATGAATGCCTCAGCCATCGATGCTTCAATTCTACGTTTATTTTTACATTTTTGTCGAAGCGTCTTCTGCATCCTCTCAGTTGGGTAGCACCAACGATTTTGCACGGGCCCCCCCCAATCTTGCCTCGGTCGGGAGATGCAAAATCAAATGTTGCATTGGATTAAAGAAGCCCGGTGGAAAGATCTTCTCTAACTTGCAGATCAACTCCGGCGCCAACTCTTCCATTTCTTCTAGCACGCCAGGCGATAGTTCTTTCGCACAAAGAACACGGAAGAAATAGCTGAGTTCTGCCAGTACTAGCCATTCATCCTCAGGGATGAAGCCACGCAACATCACCGGCATTACCCGCTCAATCCATATGTGCCAATCATGACTCTTGAGACCAAATATCTTCAATTTATCAAGACTGGCTCCCCTCTGTAGATTCGCTGCATACCCATCGGGGAACATCAACTGCATTTTCACCCACAAGATAATTTCCCTCATAGCTGGCCTTCCAAGATTGAACCATGCCTTTGGCTTCGTCCAGTTCTGCTTTCCTTTCGGTTCTTTCATGTTTTGTAACGGCCTATCACATAGCGCCTCCAGATCGACTCTAGCCTTAGTATTATCCTTTGACTTCCCATCTATGCCGAACAATGTACCAAAAAGTGCCTCGGCGATATTCTTCTCAGTGTGCATCACGTCGATGTTGTGTGGGCAAAGGAGGTCTTTGAAGTAAGGCAGATCCCATAAGCATGTTTTGTGAGTCCAGGCGTGCTTAGAATTATACCCCTTGAAGTACCCTGGACGCTCTGGATCTGGCTCGAGAGCGTTTAACTGATCCAGGGTCTGTTGGCCTGTCAATGCAGGTGGTGCAGAGTTTTTGACAACTCTACCTCTGATGAAGTTCTTCTTGTCTTTCCTGAACTTATGGCGAGGATTCAGGAACTGTCTATGCATGTCGAAGCAAGAAAACTTGCGACCGGCCTGAAGCCAACGAAACTCAAGAGCTCCCTTGCATGTGGGGCACGGGAACCTTCCATGCACACACCAGCCAACGAATAGCGCATACGCCGGCAAGTCATGCGTCGAGTACATGTACCAGACACGCATTATGAAGTTCCGTTTGCTATAGGCGTCGTATGTCTTGAACCCATTATCCCAGGCTTCTTGCAATTCGTCCTTAAGCGGTTGCATGTACACATTCATATTTTTCCCCGGATAGTTGGGCCCTGGAATTATCAACGTCAGGAAAATGTTCTTTCTTTGCATAATCTGTCCGGGGGGGAGATTGAGTGGAAAGACAAATACGGGCCAACAACTGTATTGGGCTGCCGTCATACCAAACACACTGAACCCATCCGTGCTGATGCCGACTCGAGGATGCCTCGGATCTGCCGCTTTGTCACCATGTAATTCATCAAACTTTTTCCACGCAACACCATCCGATGTGTGTACAATCATCAGATTCCCATCTGCATCTAGTTCGGTTCTTTTGCCCGTTTTGTGCCATGTCATCTGTCTGGCCGTCTCTTCGACCATGAAAAGACGTTGAAGTCTTGGTACGATTGGCATATACCGAAGAACACTAACGGGGATTTTGGTCTGTGTCTTCTCACCCATACCGTTGTCTACCACAACATACCTGGAAGACTTGCAAATGGGACAATAGTTCAAGTCCGCATAGTCAAGCCTAAACAAGACACATCCTTTCTCACAGGCATGTATCTTATCATAGGGCATCTTCAGTGCACGGAGGATTTTGTCCGACTGGTACAGGTTTGCAGGCATTACATGGCCTTTGGGTAGAAAGCGTCCAAATACTGTCATCATTGCATCGTAGCATTCTCTGCCCAAGTTGAACTGAGCCTTCAGAGCCATTACTTGTGAGATGGCATCCAACTGACAAAGCTCAGTGTGCTCATGGAGCGGACGTTTTGAAGACTCCAACATTTCATTGAAGGCCTTTGCAGATTCCTCCATCTCCTCGTCCGAATCCCGAGCATCATCAAAGTCTTGCACCATGTTTTCCATCCCGGTACCATGCTCGTCGGTGCGACGACGATCCACCTCAGCTCGGTCACGTTGGGCAGACTCACCATGAAATGTCCACACCGTATAATCGGGCGTAAAACCACTCTTCTGCAGGTGTTTGCCCATTTCAGCCTCTGTCCTCTTTTCCCAATTGCCGCACCGTAAACAGGGGCACCAGGTTTTCCTCTGGCCATTTGCAAATGCGGCTCGCACAAACCCCTTGGTTTTTGTGAACCATTCAGTGCTCCATTTGTTCTGACCAGTGTGACCGGTGTACATCCACGCACGATCACTCATCTTGACTTTCAGAGCTACTAGACACACAACAAATATATATATATATATATAATTCACCATGTATATATTCATCAGTTGATCTACTTTGTCAATTTTATTACGTCCATGCAACCTACACTCTAATAGGTAATGATAGGTCCTAATCCCACCCGAGTATGTTTAGATTGGGTTCATTTTCCCATGCTATGCTCCGGATCCTACGCAAAATTTCGGCAGCACCTCCCCGCTGTTCTCCTGATACACGTCTCTGCAATAAACAGAGAGGATGTGTACCCGGAGAACAACAGGGGAGGCACTGACGAAATTTATGCGTCGGATCCGGAGCAAAGCATATGGGAAAACGAACCCAATCTAAACATACTCGGGCTGTCCATGGATAGCGTTGGACAATTCGAAAGAATCAAGGTTATAAATATGCAAATGCATGCATATTTATAACTATGACGCTTTCGAACGGGAGACACATATTGGTTACGCATACTGATGATTCAAGACACATATATAGCTAGCTATCAAGTTTCATCGGAATAGATCAAATAATTAATGGGGGAGGAGGACATGTCATTTGTGCTCACCCACGAACGAAGGGGCAGAGCTCGTCAAACGCACGGCGAGGTCGTCAAACACCAAACCTCGCAGCGATGAAACAACTGCACATTTAAAACTACCTGATCAACACAATTATATATGATGTTTTTCATAACAAAATCAAAAGATATATGACCTAACTAATAATTCACAAATATATGACCCCGTCGGCTTCTGGAAGGCCAAAGAACACCTTTTCGGGAGGTGTCGGGGGTCGGGGTGTCGTGTCGGTCTCGGGGTGCCGTGTCGGGGTCGGGGTCTCGGGGTCGGGGTGCCGAGTCGGGGTCGGGGTGCCGTGTCGGTGTCGGGGTCGGGGTGTCGGGTCAGGCTCGGGGTCGGGGTGTCGGGGTCGGGGTCGGGGTCGGGGTCTAGGGGTCGGGGTGTCGTGTCGGGGTGCCGGGTCGGGGTCGGGGTGCCGTGTCGTGGTCGGGGTGTCGGGTCAAGCTCGGGGTCGGGGTGTCGGGGTCGGGGTGTCGGGTCGGGGTGCCGGGTCGGGGTGCCGTCTCGGGGTCGGGGTGCCGTGTCGGTGTCGGGGTAAGGGTGGGTGTGGTGTCAGGGTGTCGGTGTCGGGGTGTCGTGTCGGTGTCGGGGTCGGGGTCTTAGGGTCGGGGTGTCGGGTCGGGGTGCCGGATCGGGGTCGGGGTGCCGTGTCGGTGTCGGGGTCGGGGTGTCGGGTCAGGCTCGGGGTCGGGGTGTTGGGGTCGGGGTCGGGGTCGGGGTGCCGTGTCGGTGTCGGGGTCGGGGTGTCGGGTCAGGCTCGGGGTCGGGGTGTCGGGGTCGGGGTCGGGGTGTCGGGGTCGGGGTCTAGGGGTCGGGGTGTCGTGTCGGGGTGCCGGGTCGGGGTCGGGGTGCCGTGTTGGGTCGGGGTGCCGTGTCGGGTCGGGGTGCCGTGTCGGGTCGGGGTTTTTTCCTCTTTTTTCCTTTTCTTCTTCTTCCTATTCTTCCTTTTCTTCCTTTTTTCCTTCTTCTTCTTCTTCTTCTTCTTCTTCCTCCTTTCCTTTTTCCTCTTCTTCTTCTCCTCCTCTCCTCTTTTTTCTTCTTCTTCTTCCTCTTCTTTTTTCTTCTCCTCCTCCTCTTCTTCTTCTTCCTTTCCTTTTTCCTCTTCTTCTTCTCCTCCACTCCTCTTTTTTCTTCTTCTTCTTCTTCCTCTTCTTTTTTCTTCTCCTCCTCCTCTTCTTCTTCTTCCTTTCCTTTTTCCTCTTCTTCTTCTCCTCCTCTCCTCTTTTTCTCTTCTTCTTCTTCTTTCCTCAAACTAAACTAAACCTAAAACTAAACCTAAAACTAAAACTAAACTAAAACTAAACCTAAAACTAAAACTAAAACTAAATCTAAACTAAAACTAAAAAGGAAAAAAGAAAAAAAACAGAAAAAAAACAGAAAAAAAGGAGGGGGGCTCACCTGGGGCAGGGCCGGTGGAGGAGGAGGCCGGTGGAGGAGGGGGGCGGGGTGGTGGAGGAGGTGGCCGGTGGAGGAGGTGGCCGGGGCGCGGGGGCGGCCTGGGGCGGCGGGGGGCCGGGCCCGGGGCGGTGGGGCGCGGGGCGGCGGTGGGGCGGGGCGGGGGGGCGACGGGGCGGTGGGGCGGCGGGGGGCCGGGGCGGTGGGGCGACGGGGCGGTGGGGCGACGGGGCGGCGGGGGCGACGGCGCCGGGCGGCAGTGGCGACGGGGCGGGGGGCCGGTGGGGCGGCGAGTGGTGGGGGCGGCGGCGGGCGGCGGCGGCGGCGGTGCGGTGGGAAGTGGTGGCGGGGCTCGGCGAGGAGAGAACAGAGTAACGGGCGGGGGGGTACGGGCCGTTAGGTAGTGTCCTCTTTGCTGTCCGCCACTCTTTGTCGTCCGCCCTTTTGCCTCTTTGCCGTCTGCTGGCAGACGGCAAAGAGGTGGGCCGTTAAGTATTTTCCAAACGGGCGGGGGGTGGGGGCCACCTCTCTCTTTGCCGTCTGCCAGCGGACGGCAAAGATTCTTTGCCGTCCGCTGGCGGACAGCAAAGAGCTCGCAGATGGCAAAGAGCTTCTTTGTCGTCTGCCATTTCTTTGCCGTCTGCTTTTGGGTAGCTGATGGCAAAGAGCTTCTTTGCCGTCAACTAGTAGACGGCAAAGAGCTGGCAGATGGCAAATTAGCTGATTCCAGTAGTGTATGTTATAACCATTGCATGATGAATGAAATCCGACATAATTATCCATGATTGATCCATTGCCTACGAGCTTTTCACATATTGATCTTTGCTTCGTTACTTCTCTGTCGTTACTGTTACAATTGCTACGAAACTATTACTGTTCCTTTTGCCACCGTTACCGTTACTTCCACACTACTTTGCTACTAAATATTTTGCTGTAGATATGAAGTCTTTCAGGTGTGGCTACATTGACAACTCAGCTGCTAATACTTGAGAATATTCTTTACCTCCCCTTGTGTCGAATCAATAAATTTGGGTTCAATACTCTACCCTCAAAAACTGTTGTGATCCCCTATACTTGTGGGTTATCAAGACCTTTTTCTGGCTCCGTTGCCGGGGAGCATAGCTCTATTCTCCGAGTCACTTGGGATTTATATCTATTGATCACTATGAGGAATTTGAAAGATCAAAGAACCAAGATTTTTCCCTCAACTACGAGGGGAGGTAAGGAACTGCCATCTAGCTCTGCACTTGATTCTCCTTCTGTTTTGAGTAAACTTGCGACGCCTGCACCTGCTATTGATTCCAATATGTCGCATGTTATTGATGATGCCACTTCTGCTTTGCATGATACTTATGATGAAACTACTTATGTGCTTGATAATACTGTGCCACTAGGTGAATTTCTTGATGAACAACTTGCTAGGGCTAGAGAGAATGAAGTTACTGAAACTGATGAAATTATTGAAGATTATGATTATGATTCTCCCCCTAGATATGAATTGCCTGTTGTTCCTGAGGGGTATGTTATGGATGAAGAAACTGCTAGAGACTTCTTTGCTTGTAATGATAGGGAAGATCTTAAGAAATTGTTAGCTAAACTGAAAGAAAAATCCCTGAATGCTAGAATGAAATATGATCCCGCTTTTGCTACTTCACCTATCTTTGTTACTGATAAGGATTATGAATTCTCTGTTGATCCTGAGTTAATTACTTTGGTTGAATCTGATCCTTTTCATGGTTATGAATCTGAAACTGTTGTGGCACATCCTACTAAATTAAATGATATAGCCACCCTATTTGCTCATGAGGAAAAAATCCGCTATTACTATATCCTTAAATTGTTTCCTTTCTCACTAAAGGGTGATGCTAAGTTATGGTTTAATTCTCTTGCTCCTGGTTGTGTGCGTAGTCCCCAGGATATGATTTATCATTTCTCTGCAAAATATTTCCCCGCTCATAAAAAACAAGTTGCTTTAAGGGAAATATATAATTTTCTGCAAATTGAAGAAGAGAGTCTCCCACAAGCTTGGGGGAGGCTTCTCCAATTATTTAATGCTTTTCCTGATCACCCTCTCAAGAAAAATGAAATACTTGATATCTTTTATAATGGACTAACCGATGCTTCCAAAAACCACCTAGATAGTTGTGCTGGTTGTGTTTTCAGGGAAAGAACTGTTGAGCAAGCTGAATTGCTATTGAACAATATATTGAGTAATGAAAATGATTGGACACTACCTGAACCAACTCCGAAGAAAAGGGGTATTCTATTTCTAAGTCCTGAAGATATGCAAGAGGCAAAGAAATCTATGAAAGAAAAAGGTATTAAAACTGAAGATGTTAAAAATTTATCGCCTATTGAAGAAATACATGGTCTTGATAACCCGACACAGGTAGTAGAGGTAAATTCTCTCCGCAGATTTTATGAAGGTGATATTCCTCATAATAAGTCTGCTATTCAATGCCTAGATGAGTTTGATAATTTTATTGTTAAACAAGAGAATTTCAATGCTTATGTTAGTAGACAATTGAAACGTAATGCTTACATGGTTGGCCACTTGGGTAATTATATGAGTATAACTATTAATGATCTTAAGCTTATTAGTAAACATGCTTCCATGGTTACAACTCAAGTAGAACAAGTACTTAAAGCCCAAGATGAATTGCTTAATGAGTTGAATAATAAGAATAATGATAATGCTGTTAGGGTTATGACTAGAGGTGGTAAGATGACCCGGGAACCTTTGTATCCCAAGGGTCATCCTAAAAGACTTGAGAAAGATTCTCAGAGAATTAATACTAATGCACCTAGTCCTAGTAATAGAAAGAAAAAGGAAACTGATAGGACTTTGCATGCTAGTGAACCTGCTATAGATACACCCGAGAATCCTAATAATATTTCTATTTTTGATGCTGAGACACAATCTGGTGATGAACATGAACCCAGTGATAATGTTAATGATGATGTTCATGTTGATGCTCACCTAGTAATGATAATGATGTAGAGATTGAACCTGTTGTTGATCTTGATAACCCACAATCAAAGAATCAATATTATGATAAGAGAGACTTTGTTGCTAGGAAACATGGTAAAGAAAGAGAACCATGGGTTCAGAATCCCATGCCCTTTCCCCATAAGCCATCCAAGAAAAAGGATTTTGAGCGCTTTCCTGAAATGATTACACCTATTTTTTGCATATGCGTTTGACTGATATGCTTCAAATGCCTCATTATGCTAAATATATGAAAGATATTGTCACTAATAAAAGAAAGATACCTGAAGCTGAAATTTCCACCATGCTTGATAATTATTGTTTTAAGGGTGGAATACCAAAGAAACTTGGAGACCCAGGAGTATCAACTATACCATGCTCCATTAAAAGAAACTATGTTAAAACTGCTTTATGTGATATTGGAGCCAATGTTACTGTTATGCCTTTCTCTTTGTATCATAGACTTGAATTGAATAAGTTGACACCTACTGAAATTTCTTTGCAAATGGCTGATAAATCAACTGCTATACCTATCGGTATTTGTGAGGATGTGCCTGTTGTGGTTGCAAACATTACTATATTAACGGATTTTGTTATTCTTGATATTCCCGAAGACGACAGTATGTCGATCATTCTTGGTATACCATTTCTGAATACTGAAGGGGCTGTTATTGATTGCAACAAAGGCAATGTCACTTTTCATGTTAATGGTAATGAGCATACGGTACACTTTCTGAACAAACAACCTCAAGTTCATAATATCAATTCGATTGGAAAATTTTCAACTATTACTATTGGAGGTTTTGAATTCCCTCTTCCTACTGTTAAAAAGAATTATGATATTCTTATTGTTGGGGAAATGCATATCCCCGTTGAGGTAACCTAGTGTTATTCGAAAATTCTCCGGTTTCATGTCATTCGGAAGAAGTTTGTCAATAAGACTTGATCAACCTTGTTAATGGATTCCTTTTGATGAGCATGAGATGGATGAATTTAGAAAGCACAACTCTCTGTACACATCTTTTTTTCTGTTATTTAGTTTAAATATAAAAAAATAGTATTTTCTGTCTGTTTTCTGAATTATCCGTGCAATAAAAAATGTCCCGAAAATAAAATTTCTCCAAATGCCCCGAAAATTTAATATGATTTTTATGCATTATTTAAGAATTTCTGGTGCAAAGAACACACCAAGGGGGCTCACCATCTGGCCACAAGGGTGGAGGGCGCGCCCACCCCCCTAGGGCACGCCCCCTGATCTTGTGGACCCCACGTGGCCCCCCTCCACTTATTCCAGCAACCATCCTCTCCTTCTTCCCCCGAAAAAAATCACTCCATAGCTCAAACGCGTGTTCTTGCTCATCTTGCTGCCATTTTCGATCTCCTTGCTCAAAGCTCCATTCACAAAACTGCTTTAGGGGATTGTTCCTCTATATGTGACTCCTCCAATGGTCCAATTAGTTTTTGTTCTAGTGCTTTATTCATTGCAAATTTTTGTTGTTGTGGTGACCTTGTTCTTGTGCTTGCATGTCAAATTTATATGGTCCAGTTGTTTTGATGCATGATTTAGCTTCTAGACACTTGTAGGAGTGGTTGCTATCAATTTTGTTGAGTTTGGCTCACTTTTATTTTGAGTCACTAAAATTTTCAGAAATTTTTCACAGAAAGAAAAATGTCTAGGAGAATGTACGAAGGTGGTTCTTCGAGGGAGCAAGCACCGAGGCGTGCGATACGTGACCCGGACCCTGAACTAAAAGGGAAGCTCAAGTGAAGCCGTGTGAATGGTCGTCAGATGAATTTATGGATCGTGCAGGTTTCAAGGATGAATTCTATGCGTACGTAGAAAATGCCAGCCTCGAGGATTTCTTATCGGACAAGTGCTTAAAGTATTATTATCTCGCCGATTCCTTCGTGCGGAGGATTGAATTTTCATCCAATCGTAATACTCATACTGTCCTATTTGATCTGTATTATGAATCTTATACCATGGACCTAGAAGATTTTTGGGAAGCATGCAAAATTCCACAATGGGGTAGTCTTAGTGAGCCTCACAAATCTGAATATAATGATTTCCTCGCTAGCATCACTATTGGAGAAACTAGAAATATCACACAAGCAACCATAGGGAGCATTCATTTTCCTGCCATACATTATTTTGCTCTCTTTATCGATAGATGTATTAATGGTAAACATGAACAATGCCATATTTGCGTACCAGATCTTAGTATCCTCAAGTGTGCGGTGTTAGGTGATAAACGATATAATTTGGGGGCTATTATTGCTAGGAGGCTACATCTTAGTGCCAAAGATGGAGATTATTTGGTGGGATTTATGCAACTCGTTCATCTAATCATTTGGGTGTACCTATTAGAGGGTATGATATTGAGTTGCCACCTGCTTTTCTGGATTATGAGGCTATGGTACGCCACCAGTTTCTTAAGAGGAATGAACAGATCCTCCAGTACTGACTAAACTTTGATAGGCGGCGTGCCGTCCTTGTTACTCTTCCAGCTCCTGCTTTCTTTAACTTTCAGGCAAACGGACGATATTTTATAACTAGAGAGGAGGCAAACGAATATGAGAGAGCAGCGGAGGCTTCTCGTCTTCAGGAGGCACTCGCCAAGCGGTAGCTGCCGCAGCACAGTACGACCCCAATTTCAACTTTGGATATCCACCAGGCCATCCATGGGCGTAGACCAACTTAGGCCAAAAGACTAAGCTTGGGGGAGTACGTATTTCTCACCGACATTACCTTCATTTTCACACACTCATTCTAGTTGTCGGTGCTCATACTTTTTCATTGTATTATCCATGTAAGTTTATTTCCTTTTTCCGCTTTCTTCTTGTGTGTTTATTAAACCTTAAGAAAAACAAAAAAATTAGTAGTAGTTTACTTTCCTTGCATGCTTAGTTGTAGAATTAAAAGAAAACCCAAAAAGATTTCTCGTGTTTGTTGGGAGCTTTCCCATGTAAATAGTTTTTCTCATTCCTGTTATGCTTTCTTGAGAAAAAGAAAAACTCCAAAAATATTTCGGTGTGTTTCTTTGAAATTCTTTTCTTTGGGGGACGAGAGGAGAAGACCACGATGAAAATGTTGAGTGGCTCTCAGATAAATTATTGTTGATCTAACAAAGAGCCCATATTACCTTGTCTTCTCCTTTGTATTAATGTTTACAGATTCCAGCTTAGTCCAATGCACGTGCACTATTATCATTATCCACACCGTTCGGTCATGCAAGTGAAAGGCAGTAATGACGATATATGATGAAATGATTGAGATGAGGAAAAGCTGGTATGAACTCGACCTATCTTGTTTTTGTAAATATGATTAGTTCATCATTCCTGATTCAGCCTATTATGAATGAAACATGTTTGCAATGACAATTAGAGATTATAGTTACTCATGCCATGCTTAATTAGCTAGGAGTTTATAATGGTTTACCTTGCGTGCCAACATGGAAATTAAAATGGTTGTGATCTAGTATGATAGGATGGTATCCTCCTTTGAATGATTCGAGTGGCTTGACTTGGCACATGTTCATGCATGTAGTTGAAACAAAATCAACATAGCCTCTACGATATTTATGTTCATGGTGATTTATATCCTACTCATGCTTGCACTCAATGTTGGTTAATCTCAATGCATGTTTATGACTGTTGTCGCTCTCTAGTTGCTCGCTTCCCAGTCTCTTTCTAGCCTACACTTGTACTAAGCGGGAATACTGCTTGTGCTTCCACTTCCATAAACCCCAAAGTTGTTCCATATGAGTCCACCATACCTTCCTATATGCGGTATTTACCTACCGTTCCAAGTAAATTTGCAAGTGCCAATCTCTAAACCTTCAAATGATAATCTGTTTTGTATGCTCGAATAGCTCATGTATCAACTAGGGCTGTCAATATCTTCCATGCTAGGTGGGTTATTCTCATGATGAGTGGACTCCACTCATCATTCACGAGAAAATGGCTGGTAACCAGGATGCCCAGTCCCATGCTCAAAGCAAATCAAATCAAAATAATTGCAAACAAAACTCCCCCGGGATTGTTGTTAGTTGGACGGTACCCGTTGTTTCGGACCAGCCGTGGAGTGTGCTTGTTGGTGGTGGGGGAGTATAAACTTTACCATTCTGTTTGGGAACCACCTATAATGTATGTAGCATGGAAGATACCGAGATCTCTTAGTTGTTATGTTGACAATGAAAACATACCGCTCAAAATATTATTCAATCTCTATTTCAAAACTCGAGCTTTGGCACCAGTGCAAATCCCTGCTCCCCTCTGCGAAGGGTCTATCTATTTACCTTTATTGCTGAGTCATCATCCTCTTATTTAAAAGCACCAATTAGAGAGCATCACTGTCATTTGTATGCATTGTTATTAATTTATATTGAGTATGACTGTGACTGGATCTCTTTTACCATGAATTACAATGTCTAGTCAGTCCTCGATCTTCAGAGGTGCTCTGCATTTATGTTTTGCGGTCTCAGAAAAGCCTAGCGAGATACCATCTTGTTATATTATATAATGATTATTTTGAGAAAGTGTTGCCATCCGAGATTTATTATTATTGCTTGCTAGTTGGTTATGCCATTGATATGAGTGAATGTGACACCTAAAAGTTATTGTGAATATGGTTAGTTCATAATCTTTGCTGAAAACTTGAATGTTGGCTTTACATATTTGCAACAACAAGATCAAATAGAGTTTGTAAAAGTTTTTATTTATCACTTTTTAAGCTTGGGGGAGTTGATACGTCTCCATCGTATCTACTTTTCCAAACTCTTTTGCCCTTGTTTTGGAATCTAACTTGCATGATTTGAATGGACCTAACCCGGACTAACGTTGTTTTCAGCAGAATTGCCATGGTGTTATTTTTGTGCAGAATAAAAAGTTCTCGGAATGACTGAAATTCAATGGAGATTATTTTTGGAATTAATAAAAATATTGGTGAAAGAATCAGCACTAGGGGGCCCACACCCTAGCCATAAGGGTGGGGGCGCGCCCACCCCCCTGGGGCGCGCCTTACAACCTTGTGGGCCCCATGTACCTCCACCGACCTCAACTCCAACTCCATATATTCAATTTTGGGGAGAAAAAAATCAGAGAGAAGGAATCATCGTGGTTTACGATACGGAGCCGCCGCCAAGCCCTGTTCTTCCTCGGGAGGGCAGATCTGGAGTCCGTTCGGAAATCCGTAGCCATCGTCATCATCAATCATCCTCCATCACCAATTTCATGATGCTCACTGATAATCGCCAAGTGCAGGGAATCATCGTAGCAATTTCCAAAGGTGGAAGTGATAAGTATGGAGTGTCGAACCCACAAGGAGCTAAAGGTAAGATCAATATTCTCTCAAGCCCTATCTGCCACTGATACGACTCTATGTGCACCGAACGTTTGCTTCCAACTAGAAACGAGAAATAAAACTACGTTGTGGGTATGAAGAGGATAACTTTGCATGATATCGGAGAGCTAAAATATAAAAATAGGTGTTGTTATCATAAAGTTAGAATATATTACTAAATATTATAAATAGCGAGTGTGGAATAATGGTGGATCGGTGTGCGGAATTGTCCTAGGCAATTGTTAACAAGACCGGTAATCACTATTGCAGTTTCATATGAGGGAGAGGCATAAGCTAACATACTTTCTCTACTTGGATCATATGCACTTATGATTGGAACTCTAGCAAGCATCCGCAACTACTAAAGATCATTAAGGTAAAACCCAACCATAGCATTAAAGCATCAAGTCCTCTTTATTCCCATAGGCAACAATCCCTCTTACTCGGGTTTGTGTTTCAGTCACTCACCAACCCACTATAAGCGAATCATGAACGTATTGCAACACCCTACAGTGGGAATCCCTCACGCTTGCGCGACACAGAGGGCACAATAGGACAGCACCAAAGTAAAACATACAACTCATACCAATCTAGATCATCAATCAACCCAAAGACAAAAGATATCTACTCAAAACATCATAGGATGGCAACACATCATTGGATCATAATATGTGGCATAAAGCACCATGTTCAAGTAGGGATTGCAGCGGGGTGCGGGAGAGTGGACCGCATAAAAGAGATGAGGATGCTGATGATGATGGTGGTGTTGATGAAGACGATCACCGTGGCGATGATTCCCCTCCCGATGGCACTCCGGCGCCACCGAAAGAGAGGAGGAGAGGTTCTCCCCCTTGTGCTTCCTCCTCCATGGCCTCCACCCTCTGGTCCTTGGCCTTCATGGTGATGATGGCCCCTCCGGGATACTCCTCCATGGCCACCGGCGATGATGGCCCCCTCCGGCAGCCTGCCGGAGAGGGCCTAGATTGACTTCTTGTGGACAGCCCGGGGGGCGCACCCCCCACCCTCGTGGGCAGCCCGGGACTCTTCTGGCCTGCTTCTAGTACTCCGTGGGCTTCTTCTGGTCCAAAAATGATCTCCGTCAAGTGGCATGTCAATTGGACTCCGTTTAGTTTTCCTTTTCTGCGATACTCTAAAACAAGGAGAAAACAGAAACTGGCACTGGGCTCTAGGTTAATAGGTTAGTCCCAAAAATCATATAAAATATCATATAAATGCATATAAACATCCTAGAAGGATAGTATAATAGCATGAATACTCATAAATTATAGATAGGTTCGAGACGTATCAGCATCCCCAAGCTTAATTCCTGCTCGTCCTCGAGTAGGTAAATGATAAAATAAATAATTTATGAAGTGTGAATGCTAGCAAGTGCATAAGTTTGATCAATGATAATTCCAATCACTTTTTCTAGCATCATTATATGTCATAACAATAGCTCATCTCATAAAACTTTTCATGATCAAGTAACAAGCAAGTCACAAGTTTAAAGTATAGATCATAAACTTTCTTGAAAACTAACAAACAATATTCTCAGTCATCAAACAATTTCAATTCATCCTATTTTCAGGAAGAGTCTATGTCAGAGCTTTGATTTAGCAAAATCCACATACTCAACTATCATTTAATCTTTCACAATTTCTAACACTCACGCAATACTTGTGGTTATGGAGTTTTAATCGGACACAGAGAAAGATAGGGGCTTATAGTTTCGCCTCCCAACCTTTTACCTCAAGGGTAATGTCAACAATAATAGCTCATGCTAACTTACATCCAATTAGATATATATATATATATATATATATATATATATATATATATATCAGGATCCTTCCAACATCCTGTGCTTGCCAATGGATAAAATGTAAAAAGGAAAGGTGAAGATCACCAAGACTCTTGCATGAGGTAGAAGATAAAAGTAAAAGATAGGCCCTTCGCAGAGGGAAGCAGAGGTTGCCATGCGCTTTCAGGGTTGGATGCACAAAATCATAATGCGAAAGAACGTCACTTTATATTGCCACTTGTGATATGGACCTTTATTATGCAGTCCGTCGCTTTTATTTCTTCCACATCACAAGATCGTATAAAGCTTATTTCCTCCACACCAATCAATCATACATATTTAGAGAGCAATTTTTATTGCTTGCAGCGATGACAACTTACTTGAAGGATCTTACTCAATCCATAGGTAGATATGGTGGGCTCTCATGGCAAAACTTGTTTTAAGGGTATTTGGAAGCACAAGTAGTATCTCTACTTGGTGCAAAGAATTTGGCTAGCATGAGGGGGAAAGGCAAGCTCAACATGTTGGATGATCCATGACAATATACTTTATTTCAGATATAAGAAAACATAACCCATTACGTTGTCTTCCTTGTCCAACATCAACTCTTTAGCATGTCATATTTTAATGAGTGCTCCCAATCATAAAAGATGTCCAAGATAGTGTATTTATATGTGAAACCTCTCTTCCTTCAATATTCTTTCATGAATTGTTCAAGTGACCAATTCTATGTTTGCTAACTTTCAATAAGTTTACTACCTATACTTATTATGTGTGAAGTCATTACTCCCCATGTTATAAGCATATGAAACATATATAAATTCAGATTTATGACATTCAATTTATTCAACCATTTACTCATAGGATATACATGAAGCACATGAGCAAATGACAAACTACTCCAAAAGATATGAGTGAAGAACACTGAGTAGTCAAATAATTAACTAGCCATGGGAGGATTCTTTTTCATTCAATATTTCAGATCCAATGATTTTATTCAAACAGCAAGTAAAATTGAAAATACGCTCCAAGCAAAACACATATCATGTGATGAATAAAAATATAGCTCCGAGTAAGGTATACCGATAGTTTTGAAGACGAAAGAGGGGATGCCTTCCGGGGCATCCCCAAGCTTAGGCGCTTGAGTCTTCCTTGAATATTACCTTGGGGTGCCTTGGGCATCCCCAAGCTTAGGGTCTTTCCACTCCTTATTCTCCTCATATCGATATCTCACCCAAACTTGAAAACTTCAATCACACAAAACTTAACGTAACTTCGTGAGATAGGTTAGTATGATAAAGAGCAAACCATTCACTTTGGTACTGTCAAATACAAGGTTCATAATTGTTCTCACACAATTCCTACTGTACCATATCATTTCTACAATTTATATTGAAGAATATAAGCCATAGAAACTAGAAAAGAAACAAACTATGCAATGAAAACAGAATCTATCAGAAACAGAACAGTCTGTAATGATCTAAACAATAACCATACTTCTGCTACTCCAAAAATTATGAAATAAATTGGTGGACGTGAGGAATTTGTCTATTAATCTTATGCAAAAGGAATCAACTCAAAAGCACTCCTCTGTAAAAAAAATGACAGCTAATCTCGTGAGCGCAAAGTTTCTTTTTTTTACAGCAAGATCACATTAACTTTCACCCAAGTCTTCCCAAAGGTCTTACTTGGCACTTTATTGAAAAAAAGATAAAATATGATTACTATAGTAGCTTAATCATGTAAACACACAAAAACAGTAAGGGTAAATATTGGATTGTCTCCCAACAAGCACTTTTCTTTAATGCCTTTTAGCTAGGCATGATGATTTCAACGATGCTCGCATAAAAGATAGGAATTGAAGCACAAGGAGAGCATCTTGAAGAATATGACTAGCACACTTAAATATAACCTACTTCCTATGCCTAGGAATTTTGTGAGCACACAATTTATAAGAGCAACAATCAACTAGCATAGGAAGGCAAAACAAGTATAACTTCAAAACTTTAAGCATATAGAGAGGAAACTTGATATTATTGCAACTCCTACAAGCATGTATTCCTCCCTCATAATAATTTTCAGTAGCATCATGGATAGCAACTTTGTTCTCATACTCAATTGGAACCTCTTCCGAAATAGTGGAATCATTACTAGCTAAAGTTGACACTGTTCCAAATCCACTTTCATAAATATCACACTAAGATCCAACACCCTCCAAGATAGTGGGATCACTAATTCCTAAAGTTGACACTCTTCCAAACCCACTTTAAATTATAGTATTATTCACACTCCAAAAGATATAAGTGAAGTTCATGGAGAATTATATAATTAACATAGACTAACCAATATCCAAGCTCAAAATGTATAAGTGAAGCACATGAAGCATTCTATAAAACTATACTCAAAAGATTTAAGTGAAGCACAAAGAGCAATTCTATAAGATCATACTTAAAAGATCTAAGTGAAGCACATGAAGTATTCTATAAATCAATGAAGGGCTATCTCATGCTAGCATGGTTCTTAAAGGAAAAACAAAAACACAAAGGACACAAATCATGTGAATAAAACAAAAACTGAGGTATACCGATAATTGTTGAAGAAGAAAGATGGGATGCCAACCGGGGCATCCCCAAGCTTAGATGCTTGAGTATCCTTTGAAATATTTACTTGGGGTGCCTTGGGCATCCCCAAGCTTGAACTTTTGCCTCTCTTTTTCTTCTCACATCGGTAACTCCTCGTTCTTTGAACACTTCATCCACAAATACTTAACAAAAACTTTGTGAGATACGTTAGTATAACAAAGCAAATCAGTACTATAAGTACTGTTGCAAACCAATTCATATTTTATTTTTGCATTATAGCTACTGTAATATAACTTTTACATGGCTTAATCCACTGATAGGAATCGATAGTTTCATCAAAACAAGTAAGCAATGCATCAAAAACAAAATCTGTCTTAAACAGGACAGTCTGTAGTAATCTGGAAGTTTAGCAAACTTCTGTAAATCCTAAAATTATGAACTTGACAATTTGAAAATTTTGTACAGAAGTAATGTGCAAACAGTTTCAGACCCATTTGACTTTCCAGTAAAAAATGTAAATTCACGCACTACAGCCAAAGTTTCTATTTTTGTTCCGCACATAGCAAACTTGCAATCTAATCATCCTAAAACCAAAGCTTGGCACATTATTTTTATAATACAATGAATATATACAAGGGGATAATTATTTACAGAGAAACTTCCATGAAAAATTCTACATTGTTTCCGTGAGCATGAACACAAGTGCTCAAGGTCGACCCTCACTTCTTCAATGCATAACTTTCCAATCACTTCTCTTTTTGAAAAACTTTTTAGGCAAGAGAGACAAGTAAATTTTTTTGTATTTTCATTATTTTTAAAAAAAATTGTATGTTTCACCCACAACTAAAAAGAAACAAAAAGGAAAAACAAAATCTACATAGTGAAGAAAGCAAACAAGCACACACGAGAATATCAACCCCACGCTATTGCTCCCCGGCAACGGCGCCAGAAAAGAGCTTGATAATCCCCAAGTGCAGGGAATCATCGTAGAAATTTCCAAAGGTGGAAGTGATAAGTATGGAGTGTCGAACCCACAAGGAGCTAAAGGTAAGATCAATATTCTCTCAAGCCCTATCTTCCACTGAGACGACTCTACGTGCACCGAACGTTTGCTTCCAACTAGAAACGAGAAATAAAACTACGTTGTGGGTATGAAGAGGATAACTTTGCATGATATCGAAGAGCTAAAACATAAAAATAGGTGTTGTTATCATAAAGTTAGAATATATTACTAAATATTATAAATAGCGAGTGTGGAATAATGGTGGATCGGTGTGCGGAATTGTCCTAGGCAATTGTTAACAAGACCGGTAATCACTATTGCAGTTTCATATGAGGGAGAGGCATAAGCTAACATACTTTCTCTACTTGGATCGTATGCACTTATGATTGGAACTCTAGCAAGCATCCGCAACTACTAAAGATCATTAAGGTAAAACCCAACCATAGCATTAAAGCATCAAGTCCTCTTTATTCCCATAGGCAACAATCCCTCTTACTCGGGTTTGTGTTTCAGTCACTCACCAACCCACTATAAGTGAATCATGAACGTATTGCAACACCCTGCAGCGGGAATCCCTCACGCTTGGGAGACACGGAGGGCACAATAGGACAGCACCAAAGTAAAACATACAACTCATACCAATCTAGATCATCAATCAACCCAAAGACAAAAGATATCTACTCAAAACATCATAGGATGGCAACACACCATTGGATCATAATATGTGGCATAAAGCACCACGTTCAAGTAGGGATTACAGCGGGGTGCGGGAGAGTGGACCGTGTAAAAGAGATGAGGATGGTGATGATGATGGTGATGTTGATGAAGACGATCACCGTGGCGATGATTCCCCTCCCCATGGCACTCCGGCGCCACCGGAAGAGAGGAGGAGAGGTTCTTCCCCTTGTGCTTCCTTCTCCATGGCCTCCACCCTCTGGTCCTTGGCCTTCATGGTGATGATGGCCCCTCCGGGATACTCGTCCATGGCCACCGATGATGATGCCCCTCCGGCAGCCTGCCGGAGAGGGCCTAGATTGACTTCTCGTGGCTACAGAGGCTTGCGGCGGCGGAACTTCCGATCTAGGTTTCTTTCTGGAAGTTTGGGTATATATAGAAGAGTTTTGCATTGATTTCACGTCAGGGGGGTCTCCGGGCTGTCCACGAGGCAGGGGGCGTGCCCTAGGGGGGTGGGCGCGCCCCCCACCCTCGTGGGCAGCCCGGGACTCTTCTGGCCTGCTTCTGGTACTCCGTGGGCTTCTTCTGGTCCAAAAATGATCTCCGTCAAGTGGCACGTCAATTGGACTCCATTTAGTTTTCCTTTTCTACGATACTCTAAAACAAGGAGAAAACAGAAACTGGCACTGGGCTCTAGGTTAATAGATTAGTCCCAAAAATCATATAAAATATCATATAAATGCATATAAAACATCCTAGAAGGATAGTATAATAGCATGAATACTTCATAAATTATAGATACGTTGGAGACGTATCACTCACCGCCATGCGTGAGTAATTCCATCATAGGCTTGTTGTACCGTGATGGGTTGGATGAGATTTACCATGTAATCAAGTTAGTTTTGTTAGGGTTTGATCCCTAGTATCCACTATGTTCTAAGGTTGATGTTGTTATGACTTTGCCATGCTTAATGCTGGTCACTAGGGCCCGAGTGCCATGAACTCGGATCTGAACCCTTTATGTTTTCATGAATATATTTGTGTTCTTGATCTGATATTGCAAGTTATAGGTACCTACTACGTGTTATGATCCAGCAACCCCGGAGTGACAATAGTCGGGACCACTCCTAGTGATGACCGTAGTTTGAGGAGTTTATGTATTCACTAAGTGCTAATGCTTTGGTCTGGTACTCTATTAAAAGGAGGCCTTAATATCCCTTAGATTCCACTAGGACCTCACTGCCACGGGAGGGTAGGAAGATGTCATGCAAGTTCTTTTCCATAAGCACGTATGACTATATTCGGAATACATGCCTACATTATATTGATGAACTGGAGCTAGTTCTGTGTCACCTATGTTATAACCGTTGCATGATGAATGCCATGAGACATAATTATCCATCATTGATCCATTGCCTACGAGCTTTTCACATATTGATCTTTGCTTCGTTACTTCTCCGCTGTTACTGTTACAATTATTGCTACAAAACTATTACTATTCCTTTTGCCACCGTTACCGTCACTTCCACACTACTTTGCTACTAAATACTTTGCTGCAGATAGTAAGTCTTTCAGGTGTGGTTGAATTGAAAACTCAGTTGGTAATACTTGAGAATATTCTTGGGCTCCCCTTGTGTCGAATCAATAAATTTGGGTTGAATACTCTTCACTCGAAAACTGTTGTGATCCCCTATACTTGTGGGTTATCAAGAGCGGCCCCTACGCAGGGTAATCGTTCAAAGCGAAAGGAGGCCGGGAGCGCTGTAGAAACCCCACAGTCTTCAAAGAGGTATGTCCGTATAATACGTGCGTGGGCACGACTTCGGATTGTTAACGTTCCCCTCTATCTTTGATTCAGGAGGAGCACGCGGCAAACAGTGGGAAAACGCCCTGCTAGCCGAATGTCAGCCAATCCGGCGCCAGACTCGTCAAATAGGATGAGGGCTGATGCAATGCCAGTTCCGCCGCCTCATGAGGATTCAGATGACTTATCTGTCATGAATTCCGAGGTGGAGAGCGTAATGAATCACCGCAGACTAAAAGAGGCCATGCGCGCTCCAACCTTTTCTGAGCAGGAATTTACTGCACTCAGCTCGGGGGATGCATATATCTAAGCCGCTCGAGATGGACTTGCCAGAGTTACTCAACTGTTCTCAAAGGATATACAGGTAAGTGTTCATGCAATTTTGATAGACACATGCTAGTAGCCCCCGAGACTTAAAGCAGTGAAGCTAACCGATTTAAGGATTGATATGACCTATAGGTTCTCAAGGAGAAGAACACTGCGCTATCCCAGGAGCTGAAAATAAACTAGACGCAGCTGAATGCCGTCACCGCCGAACTAGCGGAAATGAAAAAGGCCGCAATGATTACTTCCGAGAAGAAGAACATGAAGAGAAAAAAGACAAACAGTCCGAAGAGATAGAGAGCTTAAAGGCTCAGCTATCGGACGCTCGAAAAGAAAATGAAAATTTGAAGGGTGGCATGTTCGGTATGTCTTTTAAAACCATCAGAGAGACTCATGTTTAGCCCATAATTCGGAATGTCATAATTCTATTGCTGCGGGTCTATTAACTGGTCTGCCAGAAAAAGAAGTGTCTAGATTTCGAGGTGACGTGCTTAAGGAGCTGTCCATGGTGTGTGAGCGGGCCCGGAAAGCCATGAAGAGTATGGCCAAGGATTTATGGCCATCCGATACCCCTCCAGAAAGTATGGAGGGTTTGGCAAGCCTGTTCAAAGGTGCCCGGCGCCGCTTTGAGCTATGGAAGACGTCCGCCTGCCGTGAAGGCGCATGAGAAGCCTGGGCGATGGTGAAAACACGCTTTACCAAGCTAGATCCAAATCTTATAGCCCGATTTGGACCACAGGGACCGGACGGGAAAGAAGTTTCGTTGAACTTCGTGTATGACCAAGTAATGATAGCTGTGAAATATCCGCAAGAAGACTATAGGCTAGACAGTCTTATAGATGGAATAGAAAAGGAATAGGCATTTGATTCAATGTATTAATGTATTGTATGATCATCCTGTATCTTCAACCGAACATGTGAAAAAATTGTCATCGCAGGCTTTCGGCTTTGACCTCCAAACCAAAATGGTGGAGTGTTTCTGGATACTATTGTGAAATGCAAGAAACATTCATTATGTCCGATAACCAGGCAACCCAGTCATTGTGCTTGAACAGACAAAAAATTTAGTTCGGGAGGTATGTTATATTAAATATGTAAGAAACATCTTCCAAGGATAATAGTTCCGTTAAGGGTTCCTTTCCTTGGGTTGGCATGCTTTAATTATGCGTGCCTGGGCTTTGGTCCATATTACGGGAAAACTGTCCCGCGCTTTTACAAGTTAAAAGAATGTAACAATCTCTCGTTTGACTGCCGACCAATTATTCTCTGAAGAACGCTAGCTTTCGGCTTCACCCGTCTGAGGTACAGGTCCGGATTACCCGGTTGTAACAATTGCAGAGGTGCTCCCTTTACGCCCTAGCCGAACAATCGGGAATGTAGGGCATAAACACAGGAGTGAGGCAACCCAGCTTGGCAAAACTTAAGTCATAGAGGTGCATATAATGGCAAAAGAGTGTATATGATCAAACGACATAGAAATTGTGAGCGTCAGGCTCTGGTTAATAATAAGCTTCGGTTAAAGAAGCCCCCAGTCATGGTGGGGTGTATACATTTAAAGATGTGTGCCCCTCTAGAGTTCGGCCTATCCGAACATATCCTGGGAAACGTGTAAAAATGAGAAAACAAAAACAAATGAAGAGGAGAAAAAAAGGAGACGGAAAAGAAACATGGCCAAACTTATGCGTAGAATATTTGGAGCCGAGCAGTGTTCCATGGATTCGGCTTTAGGCGATTATCCGATGCATTGCAACGGCGATAGGCTCCTCCTGTGAGAACTTCATCTATAATGAAGGGACCCTCCCATTTTGGTTTGAGCTTGTCCTTCTTCTTCTCTGGGAGGCATAAATTGAGTTCTCCGACATTATAAGTCTTGGCCCGCACTTCTCTGCTTTGGTATCTCTGAGCCTGTTGTTGATAAAATGTGGAACGGGCTCGTGCAATATCCCGCTCCTCCTCCAGGCCATCTAGGTCATCCTGCCGATCGAGCTTGATTTCTCTCTCTTCATACGTGCGCACTCGAGGTGACTCATGAATAATGTCGCAGGGCAAGACAGCCTCTGTGCCGTACACCATGAAAAAAGGTGTGTATCCTGTCGTGCGATTAATTAGGCGTAGTCCAGAGTCCCTAGAGTACGGAATCGAGTTCCTCGACCCAGTGTTTATCTGACTCCCGTAGGGATCACACTAGTCTGGGTTTGATGCCGCTCATTATTAGGCCATTAGCCCGTTCGACCTGACCGTTTGTTTGAGGGTGGTATACGGAGGTGTAATCGAGCTTAATGCCCAAGTTAGCACACAAATTTTTCACCTCATTGGCTGTGAAATTGGAGCCATTATTAGTGATGATGCTGTGCAGGACACCGTAACGGTGTACTATGCCGGATATAAAATCAAACACTGGCCCCGCTCCAGCCGTTTTGACTAGTTTGGCCTCTATCCACTTAGTGAATTTATCCACCATAACCAGCAAATATTTCTTATTGTGGCTTCCCCCTTTAAGGGGTCCGACCATGTCTAGCCCCCAGACCGCAAAGGCCAAGTGATGGGGATTGTTCTTAAGGCAATGGGCGGCATATGACTTTGATTGGCGAAAAGCTGACATCCCACACAGCGTTGCACAAGGGCCTGTGCGTCTGCTCGGGCCGTTGGACAAAAGAAACCTATACGAAAGGCTTTGCTTACGAGGGCCCGAGCTGCGGCGTGATGGCCACCTAGACCAGCATGTATTTCATCCAAGAGCTGCCGCCACTCCTCTTCGGAGATGCATCTTTGAAGGACTCCAGTAGTACTTTTCTTGTAGAGTTCACCTTCGTGAACTTTATTGGCTTTAGAGCGTCGAACTATGCGACGGGCTTCATTCTGGTCATCAGGAAGCTCCTGGCTATTAAGGTAGCCCAGGAAGGGTTCGGTCCATGGAGCAATAACGGCCATGATTACATGGGCGGAGGGTGTTATTTCGGTGCCCGGGCCCCCGATGATATCTGAATTATGTTTGGCTGCTGGGGGTATGATCGGTTCCGAACCAGTATTCTCGCTCTCGTCCTGCCATACCACAAATGGCTTAAAGAGTCTCTCCACAAAGGTGTTAGGCGGGACGAGATCGCGTTTAGCGCCCATTCGAGCGAGAATGTCCGCTGCCTGATTACTGTCTCGAGCAACGTGATGGAACTCGAGCCCCTCGAACCGAGCCGATAGTTTGAGTACAGTGTTTCGGTAGGCCGCCATTTTTGGGTCTTTTGCATCAAATTCTCCATTTATTTGGGATATTGCGAGGTTCGAATCCCCACACACCTCTAGGCGTTGTATGCCCATGGAGACAGCCATTCGGAGACCATGTAGTAGTGCCTCGTATTCGGCCGCATTGTTGGAGTCCGTATACATGATTTATAACACATAGCGGACTCTGCCCCCAATAGGGGTTGTCAAGATGACACCGGCCCCCAGTCTGGCTAACATTTTAGAGTTGTCAAAGCTCATGATCCAATTGGAGTATGTGTTGTACTCTTTAGGGAGTTCGACTTCCGTCCACTCGGCGACAAAGTCGGCCAGCACCTGAGAATTAATAGCTTGGCGTGGCTTGTATGTTATTTCAAATGGTAAGAGCCCGATGGCCCATTTGGCTATGCGGCCGGTGGCATCCCGATTGTTTATGATGTCATTGAGTGGTACTTCGGATGCCACCGTGATCAAACACTCTTGAAAGTAGTGCCGCAGCTTCCGAGATGCCATGAAGACCGCATACGCTATCTTCTGATAGTGCGGGTATCGAGATTTGCATGGTGTAAGGACCGCCGGTACGTAGTACACTGGTTTCTGGATGGGGAATTTGTGTCCCTCTTCCTCTCATTCAACGACAAGTACGGCGCTCACTACCTGGTGAGTCGCAGATATGTAGAGCAACATAGCCTCGCCAACACTTGGTGTGGCTAGGATTGGGTTGCCTGCTAACAAAGTCATTATTTCTTCCAATCCAACTGTAGCCACGTCCGTCCATTCGAAGTGGTCGGTGCGTCGGAGCAGTCGATAAAGTGGTAGCGCATTTTCTCCCAACTTGGAGATAAAGCGGCTTAAGGCTGCCACGCACCCAGCTAGTTTTTTGACCTACTTTAAGTCTGTTGGTGTTGCCAATTGTGACAGGGCTCGGATTTTGGTGGGGTTCGCTTCGATTCCTGTATTGGAAACAATGAACCCGAGCAGTTTCCCGGCTGGAACGCCAGAAGACACATTTTTCCGGATTGAGCTGTATGTCATATGTTCGGAGGTTGTCAAATGTGAGGCGTAGATCATCCACCAATGATTCGATGTGTTTAGTATTGATGACTACGTCGTCCACATATGCCTCCACTGTCTTGCCAATTTTTTTCCGGACATGTTTGAATCATGCGTTGGTAAGTGGCGCCAGCGTTTTTGAGCCCGAAGGGCATAGTGTTGAAGCAGAAAGGCCCGTACGGGGTAATAAATGCAGTTGCGGCCTCGTCGGACTCCTTCATCTTGATCTGATAGTATCCGAAGTAGGCGTCGAGGAAACACAATGAGTCGTGTCCTGCAGTCGCGTCAATAATTTGGTCAATGCGGGGCAACGGGAAGGGTTCCTTAGGGCAAGCCTTGTTGAGGTCTTTGAAATCGACACAAAGGCGCCAGGATTTATCCTTCTTCGGCACTATGACCAGGTTGGCTAGCCAGTCCGGGTGCTTGATTTCTCTAATGAACCCGGCCTCAAGTAGTTTGGCTAGCACCTCCCCCATAGCTTGTCGTTTGGGTTCGGAAAATCGCCGCAGCGTTTTCTTGACTGGTTTGAACCCCTTTATTATGTTGAGGCTATGTTCGGCCAGTCTGCGTGGGATTCCGGGCATGTCCGAAGGGTGCCAGGCAAAGATGTCCCAATTTTCGCACAGGAACGCTCGTAGGGCGGCGTCGACCGTCGGATCCAGCTGTGCTCCGATGGATGTTGTTTTGTTAGGATCCGTCGGATGCACTTGAAATTTGACTATTTCATCTGCTGGTTTGAAAGAGGTCGATTTGGGCCTCTTATCGAGGATTACATCGTCTTTGTCCACTGTGGAATGCAGAGTGGCTAGTTCTTTGGCTGCAAGGGCCTCGGATAATGCCTCGAGGGCCAAGTTTTCGGCGCGGAGTGCTATATCCGGGTCACTGGTGATAGTGGTTACTCCGTTGGGCCCTGGCATCTTAAGCTTCATGTACCCGTAATGGGGTATGGCTTGGAAGCGTGCGAAGGAGTCCCGCCCCAAAAGCGCGTGATATCCGCTATTGAAGGGGGCCACGTGGAAGAGCAACTCTTCGGACCTGTAATTCTCAGGCGTGCCGAATACTACATCAAGTTTAATTTTCCCCGAGCATCATGCTTCTCGACTCGGGATAATGCCTCAAAAGGTGGTACTGCTTTGCTCGATGCGACTCTTGTCCGTTTGCATTTAGTCGAGCGTATCTTCGTAGATGAGGTTAAGTCCGTTGCCGCCGTCCAAGAGCACTTTGGTGAATCGAAAGCCATCCACAATTGGGTTTCAGACCAAGGCGGCTGGTGCTCGGACTGATCGGGCCCTTGGTTCATCGGCGGCGGCCAAAGTTATGGCCGTATCATTCCAAGGGTTCATTGCGGCTACTTGGTTGACTTCGATGAGGTCGCAGAGCGCCCTTTTGCATCGATTATTTGAAGAGAAGGTCTCGAAGACCGTAAAGACGTTGAGATCGTCAACCTCCGAAGAATGCTTCTCTGAAGTAGTACTAGTGAGGATAGCCTCACCGCTCTTAGCTACCTGCCGGAGTACCCAACATGCCCGAAGGCTGTGCGTTGGTTTGGTGCTCGGCATCATATGTATCTGACAGGGCTTGTCGAGCAGTTCGTCAAGGACGCTTGTATATCCCGTGAAGGGTTTCATTTTCTTGTCAATAGGCTTATTGTCGGATGCCTCGTAAGGGTGCATCCATTTTTCCCGTACGGTGGGCTAATTAAAGGCAGGGGGTTCCCACCGGGCTGTCTGGGCTTTCCGTGCACTTTCCATCACGCAGTACTTCTGTACTATGTGTGCCAATTCTGTAAAGTGCTGAATGCGGCGGCGGTTGAGGGCGTTGAGAATTCCCTCGTCCCTGCATTTTTGACGAAAAACTGAAACCGTGTCGTCGTCGCAGGAACAATCTTGTTTTTAACAAGGAGGAACCTGGCCCAAAAGTGATGGACCGTTTCCTGAGGTTGCTGCCGTACATACATTAGGTCACATATGTCTGGAGGGCCTGAATTACTTGGGGAATATTGATTGTGGTGGGTGGGCGGGCTAAAACCCGAATCCTGACCCAGATTGAATCCGGAGCTTGAAGAATCTCCGAGGTCACCAGTTCAGGACCAGGAAGGTCCAAATGGCTTCCGGGCTCAATGCCTGATCCTATGTTCGGAGGACATGAAGTCTCTTCCCGAGGATGGGTATCTGGCTCCAAGGGCTCGGAAATCCGAACATAGCTGGTTCTTAACTTAGGGGAAGAAGCGTTCTCAGCACGTTCCTCAACAACCGCTACCAGATGGGTGATCAGTGGGGACTTGATTTCCCTCTGATCGGGTTTAAGCCCGATCTGATCATAATCTGTTGCAAGCCCCAGGGAGGCTATGCGATCTAGCAGCTCGTTCAAGGACTAGATATCTGCCAGATCCATCTTTTCGGAGTGTTCGAGGCCGATGCGGAGGTGATGTTTGGCGATTGTGGGGGCCACCGTTGGCTTAACGGCCGAGCGAGCGCTCATGGTGAAACCGCCGAGCTGGAGGACCTATCCTAGAGTTATGGTCCTTCCAAAAGTGATATCGTCATTGATGACAAGGCGATCCATCGATCCTCCTGTCGACGACACAATGGAACTCTCAATGAAAGCACCAATGTCGGTTTGAAAACCGGCCGATCTCGGGTAGGGGGTCCCGGACTGTGCGTCTGAGGATCGAAGGTAACAAGGGACAAAGGGGACACGATGTTTACCCAGGTTCGGGCCCTCTTAATGGAGGTAAAACCCTACTTCCTGCTTGATTGTCTTTGATGAGTATAGGGGTTACAAGAGTTGATCTACCTCAAGATCGTAATGGCTAAACCCTAGTTGTGTAGCCTATGTGAATTCTGATAGCCTCTACGGACTTAAACCCTCCGGTTTATATACACACCGGAGGGGTCTAGGGTTGCACAGAGTCGGCTCGTAGAGGAAGGAAATTACATATCCGGACACCAATCTTGTCGTCCACGCATAGGAGAGTCCTACCCGGACACGGGGGAAGGTCCTCCACCTTGTATCTTCACGGCCCATCAGTCCGGCCCATATCAAATAGCCCGGACACCCGAGGACCCCCTGATCAAGGACTCCCTCAGCCACCACCACTGCCTTCTAGTGATTTGTGCTGTGTAATGTTAATACGAAATCTGATATTCTGAAATGTAATGTCCAGTTCACCGTTTGGTCCAACAATTGCTACATTTCATAGTACTGTTCTCAAGCATTCTTGGTTTCATTAACTGTCTTATCTTCTAGTATATGTTATATTCTGCAATGTGGTGCTCAGTAAACTGTTTTGGTTCATTTGGTCTACTGTCCAGTTAACTGTTTGGTTCAATTCTGCAATTTGATTTTCATTTGTTGTGGGTACAATTTTGTATTGTTATGCATGTGAGAAATAAATCGAATTTGGTTGTACTCAATACATATTCTACTGATGTAAGGCAACTCTCAGTTAACCTGATCAAGCTCTTCCTTATATGTGTTGCAGCGAAACAATGGGAGACACAACGGTTTAACATCGAGGTTTGCTCATGCATGGTCCTTCCGCTAATAGCACATTATTGTGTAGTTGCAGGAATCATTCTAATATATAGGTTTCTTACAATTTGGTCTTGCACATGTAGGTCCTTGATACGTCTCCAACGTATCAATAATTTATGAAGTCTTCATCCTATTATATTATCAATCTTAGATGTTTTATATGCATTTATATGCTATTTTTATATGATTTTTGGGACTAACCTATTAACATAGAGCCCAGTGCCAGTTTCTGTTTTCTCCTTGCTTGAGGGTATCGCAGAAAAGGAAAACCAAACGGAGTCCAATTGACCTGAAACTTGACGGAGCTTGTTTTTGGACCAGAAGAAGACCACGGAGCATCGGAGTTGGGCCAGAAGAGTCTCGGGCTGCCCACGAGGGTGGGGGCGCGCCCCCCTGCCTCATGGACAGCCCGGAAACCCCCCTGACGTGAAATCAACGCCAACACCTCTCATATATACCCAAACTTCCAGAAAGAAACCTAGATCGGAAGTTCCACCGCCGCAAGCCTTTGTAGCCACGAGAAATCAATCTAGGCCCTCTCTGGCACCCTGCCGGAGGGGGCCATCATCACCGGTGGCCATGGAGGAGTATCCCGGAGAGGCCATCATCGCCGTGAAGGCCAAGGACCAGAGGGAGAACCTTTCCCCATCTAGGGGGGAGGCCATGGAGGAGGAAGCACAAGGGGGAGAACCTCTCCTCCTCTCTCTCGGTGGCGCCGGAGTGCCATCGGGAGGGGAATCATCGCCGCGGTGATCGTCTTCATCAACATCACCATCATCATCACCATCCTCATCTCTTTTACGCGGTCCACTCTCCCGCACCCCGTTGTAATCCCTACTTGAACAAGGTGCTTTATGCCACATATTATGATCCAATGATGTGTTGCCATCCTATGATGTTTTGAGTAGATATCTTTTGTCTTTGGGTTGATTGATGATCTAGATTGGTACGAGTTGTATGTTTTACTTTGGTGTTGTCCTATGGTTCCCTCCGTGTCGCGCAAGCGTGAGGGATTCCCGCTGTAGGGTGTTGCAATACGTTCATGATTCGCTTATAGTGGGTTGGTGAGTGACTGAAACACAAACCCGAGTAAGGGGGTTGTTGCGTATGGGAATAAAGAGGACTTGATGCTTTAATGCTATGGTTGGGTTTTACCTTAATGATCTTTAGTAGTTGCAGATGCTTGCTAGAGTTCCAATCATAAGTGCATATGATCCAAGTAGAGAAAGTATGTTAGCTTACGCCTCTCCCTCATATAAAATTGCAATGACGACTATCGGTCTTGTTAACAATTGCCTAGGACAATTCCGCACACCGATCCACCATTATTCCACACTCGCTATTTATAATATTTAGTAATATATTCTAACTTTATGATAACAGCACCTACTTTTATATTTTAGCTTTCCGATACCATGCAAAGTTATCCTTTCATACCCACAACGTAGTTTTATTTCTCATTTCTAGTTGGAAGCAAACGTTTGGTGCACGTAGAGTCGTATCAGTGGCAGATAGGGCTTGAGAGAATATTGATCTTACCTTTAGCTCCTTCTGGGTTCGACACTCCATACTTATCACTTCCACCTTTGGGAATTGCTACGATGATTCCCTGCACTTGGGGATTATCAACCTCTTTTCTGGCGCCGTTGCCGGGAGCAATAGTGTGGGGTTGATATTCTCGTGTGTGCTTGTTTGCTTTCTTCACTAAGTAGATTTTGTTTTCCCTTTTTTTCTGTTTAGTTGTGGGTGAAACATACAAAAAATAATTTAAGAATGAAAATACCAAAAAAAAATACTTGCCTCTCATGCCTAAAAAAGTTTTTCAAAAAGAGAAGTGATTGGAAAGTTATGCATTGAAGAAGTGAGGGTCGACCTTGAGCACTTGTGTTCATGCTCACGGAAACAATGTAGAATTTTTCATGGAAGTTTCTCTGTAAATAATTATCCTCTTGTATATATCCATTTTATTATAAAAATAATGTGCCAAGCTTTGGTTTTAGGATGATTAGATTGCTTGTTTACTATGCGCAGAACAAAAACAGAAACTTTGGCTGTAGTGCATGAATTTAAATTTTTTACTGGAGAGTCAAATGGGTCTGAAACTTTTTGCACATTACTTCTGTACAAATGTTTAAAATTTTCAAATTTATTTCACAATTTTAGGAGTTACAGAAGTTTGCTAAACTTCCAGATTACTACAGACTGTCCTGTTTAAGACAGATTCTGTTTTTGATACATTGCTTGCTTGTTTTGATGAAACTATCAATTTCTATCAGTGGATTAAGCCATGGAAAAGTTATATTACAGCAGCTATAATGCAAAAACAAAATATGAATTGGTTTGCAACAGTACTTATAGTAGTGATTTGCTTTGTTATACTAACGGATCTCACAAGTTTTTGTTAAAGTTCTTTGTGGATGAAGTGTTCGAAGATCGAGGAGCTATCAATATGAGAAGAATAAAGAGAGGCAAGAGTTCAAGCTTGGGGATGCCCAAGGCACCCCAAGTAAATATTTAAGAGGATACTCAAGCATCTAAGCTTGGGGATGCCCCGGTTGGCATCCCATCTTTCTTCTTCAACAAATATCGGTATACCTCGGTTTTTGTTTTGTTCACATGATTTGTGTCCTTTGTGTTTTTGTTTTTCCTTTAAGAACCATGCTAGTATGAGATAGACTTTCATTGATTTATATAATACTTCATGTGCTTCACTTATATCTTTTAAGTACGATCTTATAGAATTGCTCTTTGTGCTTCACTTAAATCTTTTGAGTATGGTTTTATAGAATGCTTCGTGTGCTTCACTTATATATATTGAGCTTGGATATTGGTTAATCTATGTTAATTATAGAATGCTCCATGAACTTCACTTATATCTTTGGGATTATGAATAATACTATCATTTAAAGTGGGTTTGGAAGAGTGTCAACTTTAGGAATTAGTGATCCCACTATTTTGAAGGGTGTTGAATCTTAGTGTGATATTTATGAAAGTGGATTTGGAAGAGTGTCAACTTTAGCTAGTAATGATTCCACTATTTCGGAAGAGGTTCCAATTGATTATGAGAACAAAGTTGCTATTCATGATGCTACTAAAAATTGTTATGCGGGAGGAATACATGCTTGTAGGAGTTGCAATAATATCAAGTTTCCTCTCTATGTGCTTAAAGTTTTGAAGTTATACTTGTTTTGCCTTCCTATGCTAGTTGATTCTTGTTCCCATAAGTTGTGTGCTCACAAAATCCCTAGGCATAGGAAGTGGGTTAGATTTAAATGTGCTAGTCATATTCTTCAAGATGCTCTCTTTGTGTTTCAATTCTTGTCTATTATGTGAGCATCATTGAAATCATCATGCCTAGCTAAAAGGCATTAAAGAAAAGCGCTTGTTAGGAGAAAACCCAATATTTACCCTTACTGTTTTTGTGTGTTTACATGATTAAGCTACTGTATTAATCATGTTTTATAGCTTTTGTTTCAATAAAGTGCCAAGTAAGACCTTTGGGAAGACTTGGGAGAAAGTCAATGTGATCTTGCTGTAAAAAACAGAAACTTTGCGCTGACGGGATTAGCTGTCATTTTTTACAGAAGAGTGCTTTTGAGTTGATTCTTCTTTCAGAAGATTAATAGAAAAATTCCTCACGTCCACCAATTTATTTCATAATTGTTTGAGTAACAGAAGTATGGTTTATGTTCAGATCATTACAGACTGTTCTGTTTCTGACAGATTCTGTTTTCATTGCATAGTTTGCTTGTTTTCTAGTTTCTATGAGTTATATTTCTGAATATAAACTGTAGAAATGACATGGTACAGTAGGCATTGTGTGAGAACAATTATGAAACTTGTCCTTGACAGTACCAAAGTAAATGGTTTACTCTTTATCATACTAACCTATCTCACGAAGTTTTGTTAAGTTTTGTGTGATTGAAGTTTGCAAGCTTTGGGTGAGATATTGATATAAGGAGAATAAGGAGTGGAAAGACCCTAAGCTTGGGGATGCCCGAGGCACCCCAAGGTAATATTGAAGGAATACTCAAGTACCTAAGCTTGGGGATGCCCCGGAAGGCATCCCCTCTTTCGTCTTCAAAACTATCGGTATACCTTACTCGGAGCTATATTTTTATTCGTCACATGATATGTGTTTTGCTTGGAGCATATTATCAATTTTACTTACTGTTTGAATAAAATCATTGGATCTGAAATATTGAATGAAAAAGAATCCTCCCATGGCTAGTTAATTATTTGACTACTCAGTGTTCTTCACTCATATCTGTTGGAGTAGTTTGTCATTTACTCATGTGCTCCACATATATCCTATGAGTAAATGGTAGAATGAATTGAATGTCATAAATCTGAATTTATATATGTTTCATATGCTTATAACATGGGGAGTAATGACTTCACACATAATAAGTATAGATAGTAAACTTATTGAAAGTTAGCAAACGTAGAATTGGTCACTTGAACAATTCATGAAAGAATATTGAAGGAAGAGGGATTTCACATATAAATGTACTATCTTGGACATCTTTTGTAATTGTGAGCACTCATTAAAATATGACATGATAAAAGGTTGATGTTGGACAAGGAAGAAAACGTAATGGGTTATGTCTTCTTATATCTGAAATAAAGTATATTGTCTTGGATCATCCAACATGTTGAGCTTGCCTTTCCCCCTCATGCTAGCCAAATTCTTTGCACCAAGTAGAGATACTACTTGTGCTTCCGAATATCCCTTAAACTAGTTTTGCCATGAGAGTCCACCATACCTACCTATGGATTGAGTAAGATCCTTCAAGTAAGTTGTCATCGATGCATGCAATAAAAATTGCTCTCTAAATATGTATGATCTATTAGTGCGAAGAAAATATACTTTATACGAACTTGTGATAGGGAAGAAATAAAAGCGACGGACTGCATAATAAAGGTCTCTATCACAAGAGGCAATATAAAGTGACGTTCTTTTGCATTAAGATTTTGTGCATCCAACCATAAAAGCGCATGACAACCTCTGCTTCCCTCTGCGAAGGGCCTATCTTTTACTTTTATTCTTCTACCTTATGCAAGAGTCATGGTGATCTTCACCTTTCCTTTTTACATTTTATCCTTTGGCAAGCACATTGTGTTGGAAAGATCCCGATATATATATCCAATTGGATGTAAGTCATCATGAACTATTATTGTTGACATTACCCTTGAGGTAAAAGGTTGGGAGGCAAAACTATAAGCCCCTATCTTTCTCTGTGTCCGATTAAAACTTTGAACCCATAAATATCACGTGAGTGTTAGCAATTGTGAAAGATTAAATGATAGTTGAGTATGTGGAGTTTGCTGAATCAAAGCTCTAACATAGACCCTTCCTGAAAATAAGATGAATTGCAATTGTTTGATGACTGAGAATATAGTTTGTTAGTTTCAAGAAAGTTTATGATCTATACTTTAACATGTGAATAGCTTGTTACTTGATCATGAAAAGTTTTATGAGATGAGCTACTGTTATGACATATAATGATGCTAGAAAAAGTGACTAAAACTATCATTGATCAAACTTAAGCACTTGCTAGCATTCACACTTCATAAATTATTTCTTTTATCATTTACCTACTCGAGGACGAGCAGGAATTAAGCTTTGGGATGCTGATACGTCTCCAACGTATCTATAATTTATGAAGTCTTCATGCTATTATATTATCAATCTTAGATGTTTTATATGCATTTATATGCTATTTTTTATATGATTTTTGGGACTAACCTATTAACCTAGAGCCCAGTGCCAGTTTCTGTTTTCTCCTTGTTTGAGGGTATCGCAGAAAAGGAAAACCAAACTGTCGGGGATATACCCCGCGGTATGACCCGGCGTTACTTGGCGACTCACCAGAGACCTGGCTAGAGCTTGGTGACTCACTGGTGATCCGCCCAAACATGGCGATTCACAGGTAACCCGCCTGGACATTGTGACTCACTGGAGACCCGGCGGGCGGATCAGATGGACGACAAGGCCCAAGGCCCAGCAGGCTGGCTTATACTCTGGTGGGCCAGCCTAAGGAGAAAGGGATGACGAATATTTCCTTTACGAGGAAGCAAGACCCGGACTTGTATTCAACTTGTAAGAAAAGATAGACTAGTCCTAGTCCTACTAGGACTCCGCATGTAACCCGCCCCTCTAACTTATATAAGAAGGGGCAGGGCACCCCAAAGAGGGACAAGTAACAAGAAGCAATCTCTAGGGCTAGACACCGAGAGCCGGTTCCCGGCGACTCTCCCGTGACCATAATGAGGCCTAGCCACAAACAGCATGTAGGGTTGTTACCGGATGATGTTTCCCGGGGCCCGAAGCTGTCTAAATCCTTGTCTTGTGTTGCGTCTCTCGATTCCGCTCAACCCCTCTCAAGCTACCGCATAGATGCGTTGGCCTCGCGACTAAGTCCTCACACTAGGACATCTGCCGTGACAATTCCACGACAGTTGGCGCCCACCGTGGGGCTGACGCACAGTGGTGTTGAGTTCTTGAAGGGATCTTTTTCAGTGTTTCGAGAAGTTCGCAATTCTCCGGATGAAGAAGAACCGGTTCGAAAAGATTGGCATCAGCCTCAAGATTTATGATATGTGAAAGAGAAAATGGGGTTGCGAGCCACCTGCCGCCGTCCTGAGGATCATCTGACGAGTTTTTGAGCCGCCAAAACTAACAGGGGGCAAATTTCTGTGGCGACTTGCTAAGAGAGCGGCCTGATGAATCTGTCGACTCGCTTATGAAAGATCAGGAACTCACCAAGAACTGTATTATTTAAAAAACCAAGAGATCCCATGGTGGATTGTTGGCTGCGCGTACTGACAAAAGCATCAAGAGGAAACATCTGGTGAGCGATTCAGAGACCGAGGCGTCAAACAATTACAGTCAGAAAAGATTCATTAGGCGGCTCGACGTCTAAACATCAGAGTGGCTGCGTCTGTGCACCGTCGTTGTCGTACGGTCAATCCGATTGAGATTGACTCTGTTGCAAAGCTGCTGTTTTCGATTGCCACAGTCGCACGTCATCGAGACCCACAGGGGTTCTATTTGAACGCGTGCAAATTTACTCGAGTCGCAGCCGATCTGTCCGACTAATACAAGAATCAAGTTGCCGAGACCGACGGGATTTCGATTGCGCGCAGCAGTGTCCGAGATTGACAAGAAGTAGGCTGTGAAATAATCCTTGAGATCTTTTTGCCATGGGCCCTGGCATACTTCCGCAGCGTCAGGCACATGCCATACGGCAGGGAAGCTTCAAGTCCCGAGGAGCTCAGGCGCTGTTGGAGTTTTTTCTGCTCGTTTTTTAATCAAGACCGCAGCTATTACGAGGTCATATTGCTGCCACTCAAAAACAGACTACATGGAGTACAAAACACTGGTGTTGCAAGTGCATTGCTACTAGTATTACTACTTGCATGTGGAGATCAAGGGTCACTGCCGTTTCTTCATTAGATCAAGAAAAGAAGAAGATTAGATTGGTAAAAAGGACAACGACCTGGAACCGGATTGGATTTCTGCTTTCAAGCCGTCGTGCCCGAATCAGCTGTCGCGCCCGTACTGCTGGTGTCTGCCACAACTGAGCCGTCAAACCACCCTCGTTGTGAGTGGTCTCACCTTTGTTGTAAGCCGGCCTAGGCCCTACTGAAGCCGCTGTTGTACATCGAACCGGCGCACACTGGGGGTCACCTCTGCCTCCGTTGACCCCACGCTAAGCGGTCTGCCAATGTCATCGACCCGTGGGTGCCGCAGCGGTCCAGGGGCAGTGCGCTGCTGCCAAGCGGATCAGGTGATACCCATCCAAGTTTATTTTATTAAATATATTGGTTTTCATCAAAGAACAAATACTTTGGTATATATATTTTTATGCGCGGCAAAGGTGGTGCCATGTTGTGCCTATGAAGTGTGCGTCAGCACCATCACGCACCGGCGTCTACGCCTGCTTACTGATGGAACAAGTGTGCGCAAGTCGCCGCCCGTGCAACTTAATCTACATCAACCCGCCGGAGCCGTTTTGAGCCGCCCTTGCCGTTTTGAGCCGCCGGGGTTATATTAAGTCGCCGGTCTGCCTAAGTCGCCGGAACTATATTGAATCGCCGGTCTGCCTGAGCCACCTCTGTCGCGATAAATGGATCATCCGTCGTCCGAACAAATTAGGTGATATCCATCTAAATTTATCTATTAAACACTTATTGTTTTTCGTCAAAGAACAATTACTCTGCTCTGTAATATTTTTATACAGGACAAATTTTTTATGCCATTATACCTCGGATACGGAGTGCATGCACTAGCATTCGTCCATGCCACGCTGCTCGACAGACATGCGTGCAAGCCGCCGCCCCCCGTAGTCCGGTCTACCTCAACACACGGCCGACTCACCCGTCCGTGCCGGCTTACAACACCGCTTCACCGTGGTGATCATTAAACTCCGTGGTGGATATTTTCTGGCTTAACATATCAGGTGAAATCCATCCATTATATTTTCATATTATGTATTGCTTTCTTTAAAAAGAGCAATTACCCTGGCTTGCAAGTTTTCCAATGCAGGACAAATTGTCTACTGCAAAAAGGGATTATTATATCGCTGAGCTATTGGATAACCCATGCCGGTTTATATCGTGGTCCAGTCCGCATCAACTCATCAGGACCGTGCGAATTACCCAATAAGGCGTGCACAGGTCGTCCGTCTCCCGCGGCCTGGTCTACATCAACATACCGGGCCGCACCAGTCTGCATGAGTTGTTTATTGAGTATGAGCAAGTCACAGCTTGGGTAGCCCGGTTTTCTTTCAAATTGGAGGCAATTTATCATCAACCGCCGTCTGCGCTGGATGGATCAATGGGAAGGCGCACAAGTCACCGCCACTACAGTTTGGTTAACTTCAAAACAGCCAGTTGGAAGGGACCATTGGCCGAGTTGCTGACACGGCTCATACAGGATCATTTATAACCCGCCGCAATCACCTCAACCTTCTGTGGATTTACATCGCGCTATCAACACCAATGATATACACCTTATGCTATGGTCAATATGGAGAATCTCAAAGCCAACTCCTCGAGTCGCCTTGAGACTCGGGGGCTACAATGATGTGTCTCGGCAGCATTGGTCGGTTTAAATGCATTCAAGAACTCCGGGTCATTGGAGGGAAAAATAATTCGGTCCCGGAGGCTACCGCCCTATTGGTGAAAAGTTTAAAGGCCGTCAGAAAATTTCTGGCTTAAAAAGAAGAATTCCGGTTTAGATCCGGCTCAAGAGACTTGACATCTCCCACAAAGCACTGAAGCTCTTAATATCCGGTTTAAAATCCGGTTCAAGGGAAATTTATTTGCCACAAAGTTTTGAAGCTCTCAAATCCGGTTCAAAATCCGGTTCAAGATAAATTTGTTTATCACAAAGCTTTGAAACTCTCAATATCCGGTTTTTCTGGTTCAAAAAGAATTTATCTCTCGCAAAAGTTCGAGTTCTCAGGAAAAATTAAAGGGACCAAAAAGAGTCTGTTACAGAGCACAACCCAAACATAGGTACCCTGCTTTAATGACCATTGGGAGCTGATCGTATTCGAATTTAGCTTAACCCTTTTGGTGTGACCCTGATCGTATTTGAATCAGAGTCGTTAAATATTCTCATGATCACTAGGGGGCTTCCTGTTCAAACATAGGTCGTATTCGAACCAAAGAGAACATAGTTGTCGGTACCCTTTTGATTGGCACACTGCCGAGCTCACTAGGGGGCTTCTTGATTGTATTCGAATCATAGCTCAACCCCTTTTGGGAACTGAAGTGGATCATATTCGAATCAGCGTCGTTAAACAATTCTCAAGGTCATTTGGGGGCTTCCTGTTCAAACATAGGTCGTATTCGAACCAAAGAGAACATAACTGTCGGTACCCTCTTGATCGGCAACACCAAAGCCACTGGGGGCTCTATGATTGTATTTGAATCTTAGCTTAACCCCTTTGGGACAGTTTTCTGATCGTATTCGAATCAGAAGCCTCAAAATTTTTGAAGTCTCTTTTTGCAAACAATTTTTGAATTTTATTTGAAGCTCTTTTTCATATCTAAAGTGTATATGAGTGGTTGCTATTTAACCCGGCTTGATTTTCGATGATAAATCGCCAGCTTATGACAATCATCATCTATGTGGAAGCATTGGCTTCTAAAGATTGGGTTATCACCCTTACTGCACAAGTCACATAAACTGGCAGTGAAAATTCAATATCACAGGTATAATATTATTATTATAGTTATGTTTCAAAGTTATGATTCATAACAGGCTTATCTGTGACTCCTTGTTACACATCAATGGTTATATGTGAGATATTATGACCCGCCCTGTGGTAAACCGCCAAGGGATCTTGTGATCTAATTATGTGCAGGATAAGACTACATTTGGGTGGTTACCCGCCCTGGTTTTGGATGTTAAGTCGCCAGGGCATATGTTGTTTAAACTCTGTAGGATTTACAGAGCTATGACTTACATAAATGATTAAATTCAAGCCCATCATCAAAGATTGAAATTGGTGTCTCAAAAGGGTTATCAATTCTTGATTTTCTCAAAGGCTATAAGCCGCCGGGTTGTGCAAATTCCGGCTTACAATGGAGGCGTATTAAATCGCCATCGGCCAAGAGCCGCCAGGTATTTAAACTCCGGATTGACTTATCAACAGATGAGGTATTCAAAGTCGCTTTGGCGCAATGGCTATTATTTTATCAATGGATATGATTTATTCTACAATGGAAAGAATAGTCCCGAGTCGCTGCAGGCTTACGACCCGGCACTTGGGGGCTACATTATTTAAATTGAGATCACATCAAATATGCAAGTCCCATGTCACTTCCAGCATGCACCATGGCACTTGGGGGCTAATGCAAAGTCATTTTTTGCTCATCTTATTGAAGACCCGACTCATCACATTATAATGAGCCGGCCCTTGGGGGCTACTAATTGCTCCTGTCAACAATTCAAGGTACACAAGCATTAATCCATTATATTGAACGATCCACTATTCAGTTGGTAGACTACAAAGCTCTTAACCTTGTGGACGTGGGTTCAAGCCCCATGGTGGAGATTATATTATATGATGTTATTATCAAAGTCCCACCTCAGTATTATCTTACTAAGCCGACCCTTGGGGGCTACACGTTGCTGTTCAAGTTTACATGGTTATATCTACAAAGTCCCTACTCATTATTGCATAATGACCCGGTCCTTGGGGGCTACACTGGTTGAAGTTTTCATGAGCATAAGGCAATTACAAGTCCCAGGTTGCTGCAAGCATGACAACCCATCACTTGGGGGCTACAGGTGATATACATATAAGGGGGAAAATCTTCAAATTCTCAGTTTTGAGCAGATCAGATTGACCCGGTGTTTGCAACAATCATGATCCGGTGTCACCAATAATTATGACCCGACGTCGGCAACAGTTATGACCCGGTGCTATCAATATCTACAAGCCGGCAATTTTGATAATTATAACTCGCCAGCCTCTACATCTTTAAACCGGTGGATCACCAGATGAATCTTGAGTCCAATATGTTTATTAATCCGGAGCTTTGGAAACCGACTCAAATGGATTATTTCTTATAATATTTCTCTACAAGAAACTAATGTCAGCAAATGGATTATGAAGCTGGCCTATTGACCCAGATTTTCCAGGAGAAAATGTCAAGGACTTAAGGATGATCAGGTGCCGGCTTACAAGAATATTTAACCCGGAGCACAACCTGTCAAATTTGTTCTTGTGTTTGTTTTACAGGATCAGTTTAACATGGATAAATCCAAAATTAAACTGGGGGCTAATGTCGGGGATATACCCCGCGGTATGACCCGGCATTACTTGGCGACTCACCAGAGACCTGGCTAGAGCTTGGTGACTCACTGGTGATCCGCCCGAACATGGCGATTCACAGGTAACCCGCCTGGACATTGTGACTCACTGGAGACCCGGCGGGCGGATCAGACGGACGACAAGGCCCAAGGCCCAGCAGGCTGGCTTATACTCTAGTGGGCCGGCCTAAGGAGAAAGGGATGACGAATATTTCCTTTACGAGGGAGCAAGACCCGGACTTGTATTCAACTTGTAAGAAAAGATAGACTAGTCCTAGTCCTACTAGGACTCCGCATGTAACCCGTCCCTCTAACTTATATAAGAAGGGGCAGGGCACCCCAAAGAGGGACAAGTAACAAGAAGCAATCTCTAGGGCTAGACACCGAGAGCCGGTTCCCGGCGACTCTCCCGTGATCATAATGAGACCTAGCCACAAACAGCATGTAGGGTTGTTACCGGATGATGTTTCTCGGGGCCCGAAGCTGTCTAAATCCTTGTCTTGTGTTGCGTCTCTCGATTCCGCCCAACCCCTCTCAAGCTACCGCATAGATGCGTTGGCCTCGCGACTAAGTCCTCACACTAGGACATCTGCCGTGACAATTCCACGACACAAACGGAGTCCAATTGACCTGAAACTTGACGGAGCTTGTTTCTGGACCAGAAGAAGACCACGGAGCATCGGAGTTGGGCCAGAAGAGTCCCGGGCTGCCCACGAGGGTGGGGGCGCGCCCACCCCCTGGGGCACGCCCCCTGCCTCGTGGACAGCCCGGAAACCCCCCGACGTGAAATCAACGCCAACACCTCTCATATATACCCAAACTTCTAGAAAGAAACCTAGATCGGAAGTTCCGCCTCCGCAAGCCTCTGTAGCCACGAGAAATCAATCTAGGCCCTCTCTGGCACCCTGCCGGAGGGGGCCATCATCACCGGTGGCCATGGAGGAGTATCCCGGAGAGGCCATCATCGCCATGAAGGCCAAGGACCAGAGGGAGAACCTTTCCCCATCTAGGGGGGAGGCCATGGAGGAGGAAGCACAAGGGGGAGAAACTCTCCTCCTCTCTCTCGGTGGCGCCGGAGTGCCATCGGGAGGGGAATCATCGCCTCGGTGATCGTCTTTATCAACATCACCATCATCATCACCATCCTCATCTCTTTTACGCGGTCCACTCTCCCGCACCCCGCTGTAATCCCTACTTGAACATGGTGCTTTATGCCACATATTATGATTTAATGATGTGTTGCCATCCTATGATGTTTTGAGTAGATATCTTTTGTCTTTGGGTTGATTGATGATCTAGATTGGTATGAGTTGTATGTTTTACTTTGGTGCTATCCTATGGTGCCCTCCGTGTCGCGCAAGCGTGAGGGATTCCCGCTGTAGGGTGTTGCAATACGTTCATGATTCGCTTATAGTGGGTTGGTGAGTGACTGAAACACAAACCCGAGTAAGGGGTTGTTGCGTATGGGAATAAAGAGGACTTGATGCTTTAATGCTATGGTTGGGTTTTACCTTAATGATCTTTAGTAGTTGCGGATGCTTGCTAGAGTTCCAATCATAAGTGCATATGATCCAAGTAGAGAAAGTATGTTAGCTTACGCCTCTCCCTCATATAAAATTGCAATGACGACTATCGGTGTTGTTAACAATTGCCTAGGACAATTCCGCACACCGATCCACCATTATTCCACACTCACTATTTATAATATTTAGTAATATATTCTAACTTTATGATAACAACACCTACTTTTATATTTTAGCTTTCCGATACCATGCAAAGTTATCCTTTCATACCCACAACGTAGTTTTATTTCTCATTTCTAGTTGGAAGCAAACGTTTGGTGCACGTAGAGTCGTATGAGTGGCAGATAGGGCTTGAGAGAATATTGATCTTACCTTTAGCTCCTTCTGGGTTCGACACTCCATACTTATCACTTCCACCTTTGGGAATTGCTACGATGATTCCCTGCACTTGGGGATTATCAGTCCTGCTGTCAGAGGCTTAGACCCACTATTCGACCCATTTTGCATATGGGAAAATAAGATGTCCATGAATATCAGTCAAGTCAAGAAACTCGGAAAGATTGTTAAGATAAAGGAACTTGCGACGAATAACAGCAAGATCTTTGTTTGCACAATAAAGAAGACATCAGTCAACTATAGGATGGTACTAACTCTTTTACCTTGTTTTTACCCCTTGCGCCATTTCAAAATTTATAACAGCGATTTATGCATATCTTTGTTTTCAGTAATTTTCAAAGCAGTTCACCGATGATTGCCTCTCAAACCACCTGCATGGTCAAGAGGCGAGGAAGGTATTCATTCAACATCCACGATACAATATTGTAGTCTTCCTGAAGAGGACGAAGGTTGGGCGGGCAATTATCCTTAGCCACTGGCCTAAAGTTGCAAGGACATTCAACATCACTGAAGGCTCAATATTCGCCTTCCGCTTCTGCAGTTTCCCATATGTGATTCATCTGTCTATTTACCGTGTATGATGTTACTTTTCAAAAGGTTTTCGATGTTGCATGTGAAACTTGGTGCTCTTGTGTAATGGCATAGCTAGCTATATCTCTCTTTGGTGTAACTGAGTGCTGAAGCTATCTGATGTAATTTGATTATGAAATCCTAGTTGTCGTTATACAAATATGAAATATCTGGTGTGTTTTATAAGAAATGTTAATTTGATTACTACATGGATTATCAATAATAGGATAATTACCCTGCTTATTGGGGTTTCTATTGCAGACGGTTACTCAGACAACACCGTGGGCGATAAACTCAAACAACCCACACGGTTTCTAGAAAGTAGGCATGTTGGATCAACTAACAATCACACATGGCTTTTGGCAGACAACTGTTTGCGTTAGGCCACCTTGCACAAACTTTCCACACAAAAAACTGTGTGTGATATACATACGAACGCAAACGTTTTTCTGGGATTCACTGTGTGCGATGTACATACGAACAGAAACGATTAGGTTTCGATGCCTCGCCCGATTGCACACGTGCTCATTTTGCCCCCGCCTGTTTGGCTGGAGGGCCTATCCCCGACGGTTTCTGGGTCGTGTGGGAAGGAACCCCCTTATCGCACACACTCACTTGGCGACGGTTCAAAACGTCGTCGCGATAAGGGGTTAAAAACCGTTTGTATAGCATGTCTCTGTACTAGTGGACGCTTCTTATTCTCAGCCGCAATCATATATGTAGTACTTTGGTTTGTTTATTGATGGCATTTAGCTCGGCGACAAGATGTTCTTTCTCTCGGCAATCCTCAGCCATATGTTGGAGCAGCAACTGTGGTCTGCGTAAGCTGACTTCAAGTTGTGATGGGGGTTGATGAAATATCTTTCGCTCACGATGAGGTAGACGTGGCCCATTGAATGTTTTGTGATAATCTTGATGGCTTGAGTCTGGCGATTTACCCGATGATATACCTTCAAAGACTTGCAGGGTGTCGCCTACTGGAGGAACGAAGCTTTTGTGACTAACCTTAGCCAAGTACTAGGTATGCATATCATGAACAAAAACTTTTTGAATCCATGGTGCATAGACTTTGATGGTTTTCGGATGCTGAGTAGAGTCCTTTAAGATACGCAAAAACATGTCCTCAACATCAAAGACATATCGCTCGGAGATTGCATATATGGCATTTTGAAGAACATCAGAGATGACATTATCTGTATACATCCCGGCCAGAGGGCAAATGGTGTAGGTGAGCAAATGATATAGAGTCTGATTCTCGAAAGTCAAATGCTAGGGCACGGGAGGACCATTGTAGTCTTTAAGCTTTTCTTTGTCCATGGTGCATCGAAAGATTTCATCTGAAATAACATCAATGTTGTGCACTCTAATTTCATTTTTGCCATGCTCGAACCGAGGGAAATGAAAGCGTGAGACAAAATCTGTAGACGAGCATTTGATTATTTTCCCTTTGGCCATCCACTCCATGATCCATTTAGAACTGTCAGACTCATCGCCAGAGATGTACAATGTTGCATAGAATTGAAGGATGAATTCTCGGTTCCACAGATGCTCGAATGCAAAGACATTCCTGAGGCAAAAATCTTCTAGATCTTGTAGTATCTGATCAAAGCAGCCAACACTCTTCATAGCGGAGAAGTCCGGGAACTCATGAGGAAATATCTTTCGGCTGCCATAAAGAATCCGAGAATAATAGATTGCATGTTCATTTGTCCAGAAACGAGGCCATTCAGAGGTGTGTGGCCCTTTATACGGACTCTCTTGAAAGAATTGGGGGTGTGTATCCAATTGAAAAGTGGCCCTTTGGCACCAGCACCAGTCGAGAACAAAGGCAGTTGTTCACGAGGATATGGATATTTAAGTTCATCTTCGACTGAAATTACTTCATCTCCATATACTATGAAGTATGTACGACGAGCAGAAATTGATCTATTTGCAGTCGGAACATCATCCCAAATTCTTCGTGTTGTGTCGATTGACAATTGCAGTTGAGATGGAGAAGATGGCCCAACGGTTGGGGCTGCAGAAACAGGGGGCAACGGAGCAGAATTCTTTTTAGTATGCACTGGAGGCGGTTGGGATTTATCTTCGGGAATCTGGCATTGTGGTTCAGTTGGAGGAGCTGAAACAGTTGGTTCTTCATGAGCAGGACAAGCTTGGGGCTCGGACTGAGGGATTTCACCTTCTTCTGAGACATGTGGCTGAGAAGGGATATCATCATGAACAGGGAAGGCCATAGGCACTGGTTCAGTTGGCCTTGGCGAGGGAATTGCTTTCTCAGGGAAATTTTCTTTCACAGATTGAGCTTCTGAATGATCAAGAGACTTTTCAGTCGTAGGAGGAGGAGCATTTTTCATCGCAGTTTTCTTTTTCTTCTTCTGTGTCTGCCAAGTAGTTTGATCAATGTGTCCCTTGACAAGATCATTATAGCCAGTAACTTGATCTTGATGCTCAATGCAAATCTTGCGAACAATATTATCCAAATCTGAGTGAAAACCCAATCTTCTATTGCGAAGGATAGTCAAAGCCCGATTGACATCCATGTATGATTCTTCAAGTTGCTTAATGACAAACTTGGAACATGTTGCTTTCATTCGATTGTCAAGATCATTAAGTTTGGCAGTGAGGTTGTTAATTTCAATAGAATCTTCTTTCATATCTCGAAGAACATCAGATGCTTGTGAAATGACTTCAGATGGAATTGGCAAAGATTGCACTTCACTATCGAATGGGTTTTCCACGAACTTGTCAAGCTACTCCATGATGAATACATGATTGTAATAATGTGGAGCATCAGATTGGACATCTGTCTGTGCAACAGGAGCAGTTTGCACTTGAACTTGCTCGGATGGAGGCATTGAAGCCAATGGTTGAGTTAAAGTGGGAGCAAACTTGGCAGCCTTTTCTTTCGCTGCAGCATCTTGAGGTGCAGTTTGCTTGGTCGTAGCAGCCTTGATTTTCTTCACTTTCAGCTTTGGAATTTGTTCGTCCGGCTTGGCAGTGCCAACTGGACCATCAATTACCAAATCCTTCAAGTTTATTGCCTCCGGATGGGGAGTTATATTCACAGAATCCTTCATGGTGACAGTTGTAGGTGGAGTCTTTCTTTTGAGAATGATCTTCTTTGGTGGTGCTATTGGAACTGGACGAGCCCGAAGATCGGGTAGCACAGTAGACGTGGTGATGTTCACTTGCTTGGAGCGAGAAGCTTAAATTTCCTCTCTTGTTGGCGGTGGATCATCTTGATCGAAAGAATTGCTTTCTGCAATTCTATTAGTTGGCTCAGCCGGCCTCTTCTTCGGGCGCTCTTTTTCTTCAATGCAGCAAAGCTGAGATCATGTTTGCGCTTGGAGCGACCTTCTGATTTTCCTTCGGCCTTTTTCTTTTCTACGTCAGATTTGAGAAGGCGACGATTTTCTTCTTCTCGAGCTCATTCTTTTTCTGCCTTCTTGGCTCTCTTTTCAGCATTCTTATGGCGCTTAGCCAGCTCATCAGGATATGATTCAGGAGTCCGAAGGGATGACTTATCAGCATTTGGTGGCGGCGGCAGCCTTTCCTAGGATCACTTGCTCGAATGAGGCTAATTTCACGACAATCACCCCAAGGAGGATGAAAGGAAAAGTCCTTCGCAAACCGAGGATGAACCATCTCATAGTTGAACACTTGCGCACCCAGTGGCGTTGAATCCTTTGCAGACGCTTGTCTATTTCTCATTTTGACTCTCCTCGAACAGTGTTATAATTGCCATGAGAGATATACTGAGCCGAATTTGCATATGGCTGTCTGCCACCTTTCTTTTTCTTCAGAGCATCTTCTTATTGCTCGTCAGCATTTTGCTCGTGTCTCTTTCTTTTGCTGGTTGATGGGCCTACCATTGGGCCCTTTGCATTTGGTGCTTTTGACTCATTTGTTGTACCCATGATTACCTCTTCGTCATCGGCCATGCTCATTGGTCGAGCGGAATCTTCAATAGATTGCATATACCTATGAATGAGAATAGATGCGAGGAAAAATGGGGACATGGTTACAAATGCTCACAGCGAAGATTTTTCGAGCGAAAATGTTTTGAGGAAGAATTAAATGCAGACTTTGAGTAATGTTTCGAATGAAGGAAATAACTAGGACAAACTAGTGGGTCCGAAGAATATACTAGTCAGCGTGCTAGGCATTCCATTCGTGCGAGACATAACAGAAACACTAGATCTGAAATATTTCGAATGCGAGGAACAACTACAAACCACATCCGCACAAGGTACCTAAGCAGTAAAGATCTGCGATATGCGGTAAAATCGGAGAATAATAATCGCGAACGAACTCGAATGAGATGAACGAAAGAACGAGTTCACGCCACACATACCCTAGCTTGGTGATGTGCAGTAGCTACGGCGGCGCGGGGAAGAAGATGTCCCGCGACGACGAGGAAGGACTCCGGCGACCACTTTCCAGAAGTGAAGCGGCGAAGGGATCGTCCGTGTTGAGGTCAAGGTGGAGCACTGCGGCGAGGGTTTCGGAGGAGATAGTTGCGACGAGGAAGAGAAGTGGACGAGGAAGAGGGGGTGGTACGGTTTTTATATGCGAAGGGAAATAACCGCACACAGTGAATCCAATCGAACGGCCACTATCTCGAGACTATTGCGATTCAACGGACATGATGGGGTGGCAGTTGATGGATTGCACATGGCAACCGTCATAAAAGATCGTGGTCCTGACTTGGGCAGGAAACCCAAATTTTGGACAGCTTTCGCCAAAATAGATTAAAGTTCGGACCAAATCTTAGTTGTGGTCAAGGACAACAGATAAATTTTCGTTCTAGATGAAATTGATCATTCATAACGGAACATCATAGACTAGAAGAGATAGAACAGAGGGAAAATAGGGTCCTAGGCATTTCACTCAGACAACAAAACGCAAACACTCAAACGAATATCTATGAGAGAAATGCATTCGGACAAACACAAAATCTTTCAATCGGACAGAACCTCAACGAAAAAAACTTGTGGTGGCGTGACCCACCGTATAAGAAATGTATGACCCCGAGCGTCGCACAATTATTGTGGCACCCGGTTAGTCTAGTTCTTCATTAACCTATTCACTCTCAAAATGAAAATTTCACTTTGTCGAAATTTTCAAACTCTTCAAGTGTTATGCACCCATTCCTTCTATGATGTCGAAGTGTTAGCACAGGTGCCGAGTCCAGCTTACTACATGTTTGCGAAGTCCAAGATATTTAGCTCACACCATAACGCATAGAATCTTTTCTCATCAAGAGGCTTGCTGAAAATATCAGCGAGATTGTCTTCGGTCTTGACGTGATTGATGACAAATCCTCTCGAGCAACATGATCACGAATGAAATGATGTCTGATGGCAATATGCTTCGTGCGAGAATGCTGCACTGGATTGTGTGCAATTTTGATGGTACTCCCATTGTCACAATATAAAGGGATCTTCTTGACCTTGATGCCATAATCCTTCAGAGTCTGCTTCATCCACAATAACTGAGTGCAACACACGCCAGCGGCAATATATTCAGCCTCAGTCGTAGAGAGAGGTACACAATTCTGCTTCCTTGATGACCAACATACCAAGGATCTACCAAGGAAATGGCATGTCCTCAAAGTAGATTTCCTGTCAACCAAGTCACCTGCATAATCTGAGTATGAATATCCAACGAGATCAAACTGTGCTCCCTTAGGATACCATAAGCCTAAGGTGGGGGTGTGAGCCAAATATCCCAGAATACGCTTAACCGCTTGGTGATGCAATTCTTTTGGTGCAGCTTGATAGCGGGCACACACGCAAACACTCAACATAATGTCAGGTCTGGATGCACATAGGTAAAGAAGAAACCAATCATCAAACAATGAGCCTTCTGATCATAATCCTTACCGTACACCTCTGCATCCAGCTTACCATTCGTGGGCATAGGAGTTTTGTAGCCCTTCATTTTGGAATCTTGCATTTTAAACTTCTTCAGGCACTCTTTCAGATATTTCTCCTGAGATATGAAAAATTACATTTGCCTGTACGTATTTGTAGTCCGAGAAAGAACTTAAGTTCACCCATCATAGACATTTGATATTTCTCGGACATCATTTTCCCGAACTCTAAGCTGCAAGTATTGTTAGTACAATCGAAGAAAATATCATCCACATAAATTTGACATACGAATATATCATTATCAACAGCACAAGTGAAAAGTGTGGGATCAGTGGATCCTGGCTTGAATGTTTTGTCGAGCAAAAACTTCTTCAAGGTGGCATACCATGCTCGAGGGGCTTGCTTCAGCCCATATATAGCCTTTTTCAACCTGAAAACTTTGTTAGGAAACTCAGGATGTTCAAAGCCAGGTATCTGTCTAACATAAACGTCCTCATCAACTTCACCATTGAGGAAAGCAATTTTCACATCCATTTGATAAAAGCAAGATATCATTGTGCATAAGCGAGAAGAATACAAATTGCCTCAAGGCATGCAACGGGAGCATATGTTTCACCGAAATCAATACCTTCTACCTGTGTGTACCCTTGAGCAACAAGACGAGCCTTGTTTCTCACCACAATGCCATTTTCATCTTGCTTATTGCAGAAAATCTAATTTGCGTCGATGATATTGTGCTTCTTAGGATTCGGTTTGTCAACCAATTCCCACACATCATTCAATTCGAATTGCACCAACTCCTCTTGCATAGCATTCATCCAATCTGAATCATTCATGGCTTCTTCATACTTGGTAGGTTCTACCAATGACACAAAGGAGAAACTGCCACAGTAGTTAGCCAAGCGAGTGTGTGAACAAGTTGTGGGTCGATAATCTGGATTCTCGAGTTCATCGAGAATTAATGAAGGATCAACTCGATTAGCCACTCATGGATGAGGATTTTCATCTTGATGGCCATTATCATTTTCATCGGCATCAGCATTTGCATTTGCATTCCCATTCCCTTCGGGATTGCCATTTTGATCGGCATTTAGAATTTGATTGCCATTTGCATTCAGAGTGGCATTTGGTTCGGTGGTAGCTTGACGAGTTCTCCTTCGAGTCATAGGGGCATCATCATCAGAGGAGTCAGGTGCATTTCCTTCAACTGGCTTGATGCTCCCAATAGCCATTTGCCAAATAGCATCGGTAGTTCATCTATCACATTTGGCAGGTGCTCCTTTTGGGAGCCGTTAGATTCATCAAGCTGCACATTTACCATTTCCATAACTTTTCCGTGGTGAGAGTTATAGACACAGTAAGTATGCAAGTTCGAGCCATAACCAAGAAGAAAACTTTCATGTGCCTTAGGTGCAAACTTGGAAGAATGATTCATGTCAAGAATGTAGCAAGGTGCACCAAAAACACGTAAATAAGAAACATTCGGTTTTTTGCCGGTGATAAGCTCATATGAAGTTTTCTTAAGGAACTTGTGAATAAACACGATTGATAACATGACAAGCAGTGTTAATAGCATCATCCCAGAAGCAAATAGGAGTTTTATAATCACTGAGCATTGTTCTTGCCATTTCGATGAGAGTTCTATTCTTTCGTTCAACAACTCCATTCTATTGGGGAGTGTATGCGGCAGAGAACTCATGAGTAATACCACTTTCGTCAAGAAATTCATCGATACGAGTTTTTTTAACTCGGTTCCATTGTCACTTCTGACGTGCTTAATTCGCACATCATATTCATTCTGGGCCTTCTTGGCGAAACTTTTGAAGATATCTTGGGTGCAGGTTTTGTCTTCGAGAAAGAATACCCAAGTGTATCGAGAGAAATCATCAACAATAACCAGACCATAATGACTGCCACCGAAACTTGCATAATTTAAGCACCGAATAAATCCATATGAAGAATTTCCAGAGGTCTTGTTGTGGTCATAACAGTCTTTGATGAATGATGCTTCTTGGCCAATTTACCAGCCTCACATGCAGCACAAAGACGATCCTTGTCGAATTTTACATCAGGAATGCCGCGAAGATGATTTTTCTTCACTAGGGTCTGGGAATTCCTCATACCTACATGACCAAGCCTTCGGTGCCACAGCCAACCTTTGGTTGCTTTTGCAAGCAAACAAGTTTGGACTGAGGGACCCTTAGATAAATCGACAATATAAGATCACCTTTTGTAATTCCCTTGAATACGAAGGAATTGTCAGAGGCCATGAAGACAATGCATTTGGATATTGAAAATAAAACTAGCATGCCTAGATCACATAGCTTTCCAACAGACATAAGATTGAATCCAAGAGACTGAGTAAGTAAAACATCATCAATGGACTTGTCTCCGGATATAGCAATTTTACCTAGCCCAATTACCTTTCCTTTGTTGTTGTCGCCAAAAGTGATATACTTCAGAGGAGAAGCAGTTAAGTTGGGGTCAACAAACAACGACTTGTCTCCAGTCATATGACTAGTGCATCCACTATCCATTATCCATTCAGTACACCCAGAGACATAGTCCTGCAGAAGAATTAGGCTTTCTTAACCACCCACATCTTTGCAGGTGGCTTCGAAACAGTAGAGCGCGCAGGATATGATTTCTTTTGATAAACATAATTGTTGTATGAGGAAGTGTGAGCATAATCGAAATAATAAGTATTGAAATTCCTTCCAGATGAATGAGCATAGTGATTGTATGAGGTATGCATATACTCATTATGACGAACTTTTGCAAGGATGTAACGAGCATTTTGAGCATGCATGGTTAGTAATGTGGTAACAGGTAATATTTCAATAGTTTTCTTAGGCACTCATATAGCCTTCTTTGGTGGGCCATTTCTGCTGTTTGGTCCAACATAGCGAACAACAGCCTCACCATGTTGATTTTTGAACAGCTTATAGTTGTCCAGAGAATCATTATCACGATATTCAGGGATGGGAGAGTTATATCCCGAAAGTAATGCTGGATCGAGCGTTTTGCTCTTGGCAGGCACCCACACAGTGCCAGGATATTGATGAGGCTCCTAGTATGAACCATTTTCATTCAGTTTCCTTTCAGAACCAATACCTTCCTTCCTGGGATTTTTGTGAAGAATAGATTTGTTCATAATGTCACAAAGGGTTTGATGCCCTTTGAGAGATTTGAACATTCATGTCTCAACAAGATCCTTCAACCTAGCATTTTCACCAGAAACAGAACCATTTTCCTCAACTGAGGGGTTAGCATTTACACAAGATTCAGTATTTGATTCAACATTGGTTTGTTCAAGGCATTTTAAGCAAGGTGGCACAAACACTTCAGGTTTATCCTTAAGTTGTTGGGGAGAAGAGAATTTTCTCTGATAAAATCCTCATGAGCCTCTCTCAGCGCCTCGAGTTCCTGTTTCCTTTTTAGGTAATCATAGGTCAATCTTTCATGGTCAGCTGAGAGAAAATCATGACGAGTTGATAGTTCATCCATTCGTGACTTGAGAGTGGAATACTCTTCGGTCAATGACTGATTTTTCTCCATCTCCTCAACCAACAACCCTCAGGGAAGGGTTTTCTCAATTTTCTCAAGAGAGTTTTGTTGAATATTTGCAATTTTTATCAGTTTAGCATGGTCATCCTCATCCGAAGAATATTGATCACTGGAGTGAACCTTGCGATGTTTGGAGGATACCTTTTCCTTCGACGCTTTGGCCATGAAGCAGTAGGCAGGAGATTCATTGTTGCTTGATGGATTCCCAAAGAAGTTTGTTGCAGGAGAAGAGGCACATGCTATGCCAGCCATGCCGGAGTCGGAATCCTCATCGGATTCATCAGCTTCTTCGCAGTCAGATGATTCTTCTTCATCAGAATCTATCTCCTTGCCAATGAACGCTTTGGCCTTGCGAGAGTTATTCTTGCGGTTGGAGGAGGACTTGGGAGGATTCCTTGAGGAAGATCTTGACGAAGATTTTGAAGTGGAGTTGTCCTTCTTGTTAAAGAACTTCTTCGTTTTCTTCTCATCATTGGAGTCGTAGTTCTTACTCTTGCTTTTGCCTCGATAGTTGCCAGAATCATATCTTCCACTGGACCGAATTTCAGCTTATTAGAGATGGTAGTCCAAAATGAAATGTCCAGGCTTTCTGCACTTGAAGCAGGTGTATACTCTAGTAGGTTTTGATGAAGATTTTGAACCGCCAGAGTTGCTTGAACCTTTCTTATGGAACTGGCTCTTCCTGTGAAGACGCTGGAATCTTTTCGTGATTAATGCCAGATCTTTGCTGAGCCTTTTCTGGGTCATCTGAACCTTCATCAGCATTTCCATCGGAGGATGAATCAGCTACAGCCTTGAGAGCATGATTTTTGCACCGACTTGAGCTGTAGAATTCTCTTTTCTCTTTTTCTTGTTCCTCCTGGGTATTCAGTCTTTCCATGATATTAGCAGAGTCGAGGGTTTTGAAATCAGCTCGTTCACGAATCATCAGAACAAGTTTGTCGAATGAACTATCAAGTGATCGGAGCAGTTTCTTCACAACTTCATGGTCAGTGATGTCGTTGGCACCAAGACCTTCAAGCTCATTTGCTATGTCACTTAGACGATTGAAGGTTTGCTGACAGCTTTCATTTCCAATGTGCTTGAATTGATTGAATTTTGCTCGAAGAGTATCAATCCGGGCTTCTTTCTAAGTTGAAACACCTTCATTTATCTTCTCGAGGACATCCCACAAATCCTTCGCAATTTCACACTAGCGATAGTGAAGAAATTGCGCACAAGAGAGATGGCCACCAACAATTTCATCTTTGGCTTGAGCATCCATCTGAATGAGTTTCTTCTCCTCGTCAGTGGGTGCTTGAGGTATTGCAACCATGAACCTGAACTGCACCACATTCCACATATCATCATCTATTGTTCGGAGATGGATCTTCATCTTCTCCTTCCAGAAGGGATAGTCTGTCCCATCGAATATGGGAATCTTGAGATGCGACTTGTAGCTCACTCAGGACATACTTAAACTCCAAGGTTGTTAGACCAAAATGAGCAGAGTCAAGGAGTAACTTGCTCTGATAACAATTTTAGGATCGAAGTATGTCTACCAGAGGGGGGGTGAATGGGAGTTTTAAAAATTCTTCGGAATGTCAAAACTCTCAGAACCCAGCAGCGGAGCGAATGAAAAACAAACTACAACGAGCTAAAACTAAGTAACGAATGGAAACTAAAGCATGCATCGAGACAATTTACATGAAGGAAAAGCAGATCAAATGTAAATATGGGTAGCAGAGGTAACCAATGGTGCTCGATGGCGACAGGGTATTTGTTCAACCAGTTCGTCCTTCTGCATAAGGACTACGTCTGGTTGGAGGGGTTGTGACTTAACACGGAAGATAAACTCTCTTCACCCTATTCACCTCGACAATTGGTTCATCAACCAATGTCGATCACTCGTGGTAGATCTTGAGGCAATCTCCAAACCTCTACAGACTTCTTCTTCGAGAACCACAATCACTCTTGGTCTCTGAAGAAATTGACACCTAACCGTCTAGAGAATTTGCAGCTTTCAAGAGAAATAGCCGGAGCATACTGAACTTAGATTCGAGTGATGCCAAACCACTATCTAATTCTTCGGCTCTAGGGGTTTTCTCTCGATGGATTTTAAATTCAAATCGCTCAGAGAGGGGGTTGCTCAACAATCTTATCAGAATCAAACGGAGCAGCCACCGTACAAAGCCGGCGCGGGGTGGCTATTTATAGCCGCGGCCTTCCCTGGAGGGAAATGACCATTTTGGACACGCGGTCCAGCCAATGGCCAACCGACACATTTACAACGGTCGGGTTTTGGAGCAACAGTAACATTACTTGAGGAACGAGTAATGCTAACTCCTCGGTCTGAGACAAATCTCTCGCAGCGAAGAAGATCACAGTCTCTTGCTGGCAAGTATTTGCTCGGAACGCGAAGATATTTCTCTCGCAACTTTTATAGGATTTTGGATTAGTATCAGAGAATCAAAGTTTCGAACGCTACACCCTCTTAATAGTACGGTGGTCCTATGACTCAATAAAGAGAAGAAGAAGAACGAAATAAATGCTACGTCTTCACTTCATCTTCAATCTCTTCGGATGCAGTCATTTTTCTTCAGACAGACACCGAACCAATTTCTTCACTTCGGCAATTTTTGAGGGGTCACTCTTGTTATCATAATCTTCGGTGATAACCTTCGCTGCACCGCAAGGAGATTATGTTCGTCGTTTGCATCAACCCCCCCCTTTACCTTCTCTTTCTATTTTCGATGTCGTAGGGACATGTTACTCTGTCTGTACTAGCAAACACATAAGTCCCAAACTGTAGATGTCAACAAACTCCAAAACACAAGGGGCATATCATTGCACCAATAAAGATGATATTAGAGATACTCAACCCTATAGTGTTAATTTTAATAGACTTGATATCCCTTGTGGATAAAGATGTTGGGGAACGTACTAAATTTCAAAAAAAATCCTACGCACACGCAAGATCATGGTGATGCATAGCAACGAGAGGGGAGAGTGTGTCCACGTACCCTCGTAGACCGAAAGCGGAAGCGTTAGCACAACGCGGTTGATGTAGTCGTATGTCTTCACGATCCGACCGATCAAGTACCGAACGCACGGCACCACCGAGTTCAGCACACGTTCAACTCGATGACGTCCCTCGAACTCCGATCTAGCCGAGCTTTGAGGGAGAGTTTCGTCAGCACGACGGCGTGGTGACGATGATGATGTTCTACCGACGCAGGGCTTCGCCTAAGCACCGCTACGATATTATCGAGGTGGATTATGGTGGAGGGGGGCACCGCACACGGCTAAGAGATCCAAGGGATCAATTGTTGTGTCTCCAAGGGGTGCCTCCCTCCCCGTATATAAAGGAGTGGAGGAGGGGGAGGGGCCGGCCACCCTAGGCGCGCCCCATGAGGAGTCCTACTCCCACCGGGAGTAGGACTCCCCCCTTCCAAGTGGGAGTAGGAAAGGAGAGGGAAGGAGAGAGAGGGGGAAAGGAAAAGGGGGCGCCCCCCCCCCTCCTTGTCCAATTCGGACTGGTGGGGGAAGGGGGCGCGCGGCTGCCCTTGGCCGCCCCTCCTCTTCTCCACTAGGGCCCAATAGGCCCATTAGTCTCCCCGGGGGGTTCCGGTAACCCCCGGTACTCCGGTATATGCCCGATACTCCCCGAAACCATTCCGGTGTCCGAACATAGTCGTCCAATATATCAATCTTTATGTCTCGACCATTTCGAGACTCCTCGTCATGTCCGTGATCACATCCGGGACTCCGAACTACCTTCAGTACATCAAAACGCATAAACTCATAATATAACCATCATCGAACTTTAAGCGTGCGGACCCTACAGGTTCGAGAACTATGTAGACATGACCGAGGATGTTCATATTGGCTCCCACATATTCTACGAAGATCTTTATCGGTCAAACCGCATAACAACATACGTTGTTCCCTTTGTCATCGGTATGTTACTTGCCCGAGATTCGATCGTCGGTATCTCAATACCTAGTTCAATCTCGTTACCGGCAAGTCTCTTTAATCGTTCTGTAATACATCATCCCGCAACTAACTTATTAGTTGCAATGCTTGCAAGGCTTATAATGATGTGCATTACCGAGTGGGCCCAGAGATACCTCTCCGACAATCGGAGTGACAAATCCTAATCTCGAAATACGCCAACCCAACAAGTACCTTCGGAGACACCTGTAGAGCACCTTTATAATCACCCAGTTACGTTGTGACGTTTGGTAGCACACAAAGTGTTCCTTCGGTAAACGGGAGTTGCATAATCTCATAGTCATAGGAACATGTATAAGTCATGAAGAAAGCAATAGCGACATACTAAACGATCAAGTGCTAAGCTAACGGAATGGGTCAAGTCAATCACATCATTCTCCTAATGATGTGATCCCGTCAATCAAATGACAACTCTTTGTCTATGGCTAGGAAACATAACCATCTTTGATCAACGAGCTAGTCAAGTAGAGGCATACTAGTGACACTCAGTTTGTCTATGTATTCACACATGTATCATCTTTCCGGTTAATACAATTCTAGCATGAATAATAAACATTTATCATGATATAAGGAAATAAATAATAACTTTATTATTGCCTCTAGGGCATATTTCCTTCAGTCTCCCACTTGCACTAGAGTCAATAATCTAGATTACACAGTAATGATTCTAACACCCATGGAGCCTTGGTGTTGATCATGTTTTGCTCGTGGAAGAGGCTTAGTCAACGGGTCTGCAACATTCAGATCCGTATGTATCTTGCAAATCTCTATGTCTCCCACCTGGACTTGATCCCGGATGGAGTTGAAGCGTCTCTTGATGTGCTTGGTTCTCTTGTGAAATCTGGATTCCTTTGCCAAAGCAATTGCACCAGTATTGTCACAAAAGATTTTCATTGGACCCGATGCACTAGGTATGACACCTAGATCGGATATGAACTCCTTCATCCAGACTCCTTCATTTGCTGCTTCCGAAGCAGCTATGTACTCCGCTTCACATGTAGATCCCGCTACGACGCTTTGTTTAGAACTGCACCAACTGACAGCTCCACCGTTCAATATAAACACGTATCCGGTTTGCGATTTAGAATCGTCCGGATCAGTGTCAAAGCTTGCATCGACGTAACCATTTACGACGAGCTCTTTGTCACCTCCATAAACGAGAAACATATCCTTAGTCCTTTTTAGGTATTTCAGGATGTTCTTGACCGCTGTCCAGTGATCCACTCCTGGATTACTTTGGTACCTCCCTGCTAAACTAATAGCAAGGCACACATCAGGTCTGGTACACAGCATTGCATACATGATAGAGCCTATGGCTGAAGCATAGGGAACATCTTTCATTTTCTCTCTATCTTCTGCAGTGGTCGGGCATTGAGTCTTACTCAACTTCACACCTTGTAACACAGGCAAGAACCCTTTCTTTGCTTGATCCATTTTGAACTTCTTCAAAACTTTGTCAAGGTATGTGCTTTGTGAAAGTCCAATTAAGCGTCTTGATCTATCTCTATAGATCTTGATGCCCAATATATAAGCAGCTTCACCGAGGTCCTTCATTGAAAAACTCTTATTCAAATATCCTTTATGCTATCCAGAAATTCTATATCATTTCCAATCAACAATATGTCATCCACATATAATATCAGAAATCCTACAGAGCTCCCTCTCACTTTCTTGTAAATACAGGCTTCTCCAAAAGTCTGTATAAAACCATATGCTTTGATCACACTATCAAAACGTTTATTCCAACTCCGAGAGGCTTGCACCAGTCCATAAATGGATCGCTGGAGCTTGCACACTTTGTTAGCTCCCTTTGGATCGACAAAACCTTCCGGTTGCATCATATACAACTCTTCTTCCAGAAATCCATTTAGGAATGCAGTTTTGACATCCATTTGCCAAATTTCATAATCATAAAATGCGGCAATTGCTAACATGATTCGGATAGACTTAAGCATCGCTACGGGTGAGAAAGTCTCATCGTAGTCAACCCCTTGAACTTGTCGAAAACCTTTTGCAACAAGTCGAGCTTTATAGACAGTAACATTACCGTCAGCGTCAGTCTTCTTCTTGAAGATCCATTTATTCTCGATGGCCTGCCGATCATCGGGCAAGTCAACCAAAGTCCACACTTTGTTCTCATACATGGATCCCATCTCAGATTTCATGGCCTCAAGCCATTTTGCGGAATCTGGGCTCACCATCGCTTCTTCATAGTTCGTAGGTTCGTCATGGTCTAGTAACATAACCTCCAGAACAGGATTACCATACCACTCTGGTGCGGATCTTACTCTGGTTGACCTACGAGGTTCAGTAACAACTTGATCTGAAGTTTCATGATCATCATCATTAACTTCCTCACTAATTGGTATAGACGTCACAGGAACCGGTTTCTGTGATGAACTATTTTCCAATAAGGGAGCAGGTACAGTTACCTCATCAAGTTCTACTTTCCTCCCACTCACTTCTTTCGAGAGAAACTCCTTCTCTAGAAAGGATCCATTCTTGGCAACGAATGTCTTGCCTTCGGATCTGTGATAGAAGGTGTACCCAACAGTTTCCTTTGGGTATCCTATGAAGACACATTTCTCCGATTTGGGTTCGAGCTTATCAGGTTGAAGCTTTTTCACATAAGCATCGCAGCCCCAAACTTTAAGAAACGACAACTTTGGTTTCTTGCCAAACCACAGTTCATAAGGCGTCGTCTCAACGGATTTTGATGGTGCCCTATTTAACGTGAATGCGGCCGTCTCTAAAGCATAACCCCAAAACGATAGCGGTAAATCAGTAAGAGACATCATAGATCGCACCATATCTAGTAAAGTACGATTACGACGTTCGGACACACCATTACGCTGTGGTGTTCCGGGTGGCGTGAGTTGCGAAACTATTCCGCATTGTTTCAAATGTAGACCAAACTCGTAACTCAAATATTCTCCTCCACGATCAGATCGCAGAAACTTTATTTTCTTGTTACGATGATTTTCAACTTCACTCTGAAATTCTTTGAACTTTTCAAATGTTTCAGACTTATGTTTCATTAAGTAGATATACCCATATCTGCTTAAATCATCTGTGAAGGTGAGAAAATAACGATACCCGCCGCGAGCCTCAACATTCATTGGACCACATACATCAGTATGTATGATCTCCAACAAATCAGTTGCTCGCTCCATAGTTCCGGAGAACGGCGTTTTAGTCATCTTGCCCATGAGGCATGGTTCGCAAGTACCAAGTGATTCATAATCAAGTGATTCCAAAAGTCCATCAGTATGGAGTTTCTTCATGCGCTTTACACCAATATGACCCAAACGGCAGTGCCACAAATAAGTTGCACTATCATTATCAACTCTGCATCTTTTGGCTTCAACATTATGAATATGTGTATCACTACTATCGAGATTCATCAAAAATAGACCACTCTTCAAGGGTGCATGACCATAAAAGATATTACTCATATAAATAGAACAACCATTATTCTCAGATTTAAATGAATAACCGTCTCGCATCAAACAAGATCCAGATATAATGTTCATGCTCAACGCTGGCACCAAATAACAATTATTTAGGTCTAAAACTAATCCCGAAGGTAGATGTAGAGGTAGCGTGCCGACGGCGATCACATCGACTTTGGAACCATTTCCCACGCGCATCGTCACCTCGTCCTTAGCCAGTGTTCGCTTAATCCGTAGTCCCTGTTTCGAGTTGCAAATATTAGCAACAGAACCAGTATCAAATACCCAGGTGCTACTGCGAGCTCTGGTAAGGTACACATCAATAACATGTATATCACATATACCTTTGTTCACCTTGCCATCCTTCTTATCCGCCAAATACTTGGGGCAGTTCCGCTTCCAGTGACCAGTCTGCTTGCAGTAGAAGCACTCAGTCTCAGGCTTAGGTCCAGACTTGGGTTTCTTCTCTTGAGCAGCAACTTGTTTGCTGTTCTTCTTGAAGTTCCCCTTCTTCTTCCCTTTGCCCTTTTTCTTGAAACTGGTGGTCTTATTGACCATCAACACTTGATGCTCCTTCTTGATTTCTACCTCCGCAGCCTTTAGCATTGCGAAGAGCTCGGGAATCGTCTTATCCATCCCTTGCATGTTATAGTTCATCACGAAGCTCTTGTAGCTTGGTGGCAGTGATTGAAGAATTCTGTCAATGACGCTATCATCCGGAAGATTAACTCCCAGTTGAATCAAGTGATTGTTATACCCAGACATTCTGAGTATATGCTCACTGACAGAACTATTCTCCTCCATCTTGCAGCTGTAGAACTTATTGGAGACTTCATATCTCTCAATCCGGGCATTTGCTTGAAATATTAACTTCAACTCCTGGAACATCTCATATGCTCCATGACGTTCAAAACGTCGTTGAAGTCCCGGTTCTAAGCCGTAAAGCATGGCACACTGAACTATCGAGTAGTCATCAGCTTTGCTCTGCCAGACGTTCATAACATCTGGTGTTGCTCCTGCAGCAGGTTTGGCACCTAGCGGTGCTTCCAGGACGTAATTCTTCTGTGCAGCAATGAGGATAATCCTCAAGTTACGGACCCAGTCCGTGTAATTGCTACCATCATCTTTCAACTTTGCTTTCTCAAGGAACGCATTAAAATTCAACGGAACAACAGCACGAGCCATCTATCTACAACAACATAGACATGCAAAATACTATCAGGTACTAAGTTCATGATAAATTCAAGTTCAATTAATCATATTACTTAAGAACTCCCACTTAGATAGACATCCCTCTAATCATCTAAGTGATCATGTGATCCAAATCAACTAAACCATAACCGATCATCACGTGAAATGGAGTAGTTTTCAATGGTGAACATCACTATGTTGATCATATCTACTATATGATTCACGCTCGACCTTTCGGTCTCAGTGTTCCGAGGCCATATCTGCATATGCTAGGCTCGTCAAGTTTAACCCGAGTATTCTGCGTGTGCAAAACTGGCTTGCACCCGTTGTAGATGGACGTAGAGCTTATCACACCCGATCATCACGTGGTGTCTGGGCACGACGAACTTTGGCAACGGTGCATACTCAGGGAGAACACTTTTATCTTGAAATTTAGTGAGAGATCATCTTATAATGCTACCGTCAATCAAAGCAAAATAAGATGCATAAAAGATAAACATCACATGCAATCAATATAAGTGATATGATATGGCCATCATCATCTTGTGCTTGTGATCTCCATCTCCGAAGCACCGTCATGATCACCATCGTCACCGGCGCGACACCTTGATCTCCATCGTAGCATCGTTGTCGTCTCGCCAACTATTGCTTCTACGACTATCGCTACCGCTTAGTGATAAAGTAAAGCAATTACAGGGCGATTGCATTGCATACAATAAAGCGACAACCATATGGCACCTGCCAGTTGCCGATAACTCAGTTACAAAACATGATCATCTCATACAATAAAATTTAGCATCATGTCTTGACCATATCACATCACAACATGCCCTGCAAAAACAAGTTAGACGTCCTCTACTTTGTTGTTGCAAGTTTTACGTGGCTGCTACGGGCTGAGCAAGAACCGTTCTTACCTACGCATCAAAACCACAACGATAGTTCGTCAAGTTAGTGTTGTTTTAACCTTCTCAAGGACCGGGTGTAGCCACACTCGGTTCAACTAAAGTTGGAGAAACTGACACCCGCTAGCCACCTGTGTGCAAAGCACGTTGGTAGAACCAGTCTCGCGTAAGCGTACGCGTAATGTCGGTCCGGGCCGCTTCATCCAACAATACCGTCAAACCAAAGTGTGACATGCTGGTAAGCAGTATGACTTGTATCGCCCAGAACTCACTTGTGTTCTACTCGTGCATATAACATCAACGCATAAAACCAGGCTCGGATGCCACTATTGGGAACGTAGTAATTTCAAAAAAATTCCTACACACACGCAAGATCATGGTGATGCATAGAAACGAGAGGGGAGAGTGTGTCCACGTACCCTCGTAGACCGAAAGAGAAAGAGTTAGCACAACGTGGTTGATGTAATCGTACGTCTTCACGATCTGACTGATCATGTACCGAACGCACGGCACCTCCGAGTTCAGCACACGTTCAACTCGATGACGTCCCTCGAACTCCGATCCAGCTGAGCTTTGAGGAAGAGTTTCGTCAGCACGACGGCGTGGTGACGATGATGGTGATCTACCAACGTAGGGCTTCGCCTAAGCACCGCTACGATATTATCGAGGTGGATTATGGTGGAGGGGGGCACCGCACACGGCTAAGAGATCCAAGGGATCAATTGTTGTGTCTCCAAGGGGTGCCTCCCTCCCCGTATATAAAGGAGTGGAGAAGGGGGAGGGGGCCGGCCACCCTAGGCGCGCCCCATGAGGAGTCCTACTACTCCCCCCTTCCAAGTGGGAGTAGGAGAGGAGAGGGAAGGAGAGAGAGGGGGAAAGGAAAGGGGGGTGCCCCCCTCCTTGTCCAATTCAGACTGGGGGAGAAGGGGGCGCGCGGCTGCCCTTGGCCGCCCCTCCTCTTCTCCACTAGGGCCCAATAGGCCCATTAGTCTCCCCGGGGGGTTCCGGTAACCGCCCGGTACTCCGGTATATGCCCGATACTCCCCGAAACCATTCCGGTGTCCGAACATAGTCGTCCAGTATATCAATCTTTATGTCTCAACCATTTCAAGACTCCTCGTCATGTCCGTGATCACATCCGGGACTCCGAACTACCTTCGGTACATCAAAACACATAAACTCATAATATAACCGTCATCGAACTTTAAGCGTGCGGACCCTACGGGTTCGAGAACTATGTAGACATGACTGAGACACGTCTCCGGTCAATAACCAATAGCAGAACCTGGATGTTCATATTGGCTCTCACATATTCTACGAAGATCTTTATCGGTCAAACCGCATAACAACATACGTTGTTCCCTTTGTCATCGGTGTGTTACTTGCCCGAGATTCGATCGTTGGTACCTCAATACCTAGTTCAATCTCGTTACCGGCAAGTCTCTTTAATCGTTTCGTAATACATCATCCCACAACTAACTCATTAGTTGCAATGCTTGCAAGGCTTATAATGATGTGCATTACCGAGTGGGCCCAGAGATACCTCTCCGACAATCGGAGTGTCAAATCCTAATCTCGAAATACGCCAACCCAACAAGTACCTTCGGTGACACCTGTAGAGCACCTTTATAATCACCCAGTTACGTTGTGACGTTTGGTAGCACACAAAGTGTTCCTCCAGTAAACGGGAGTTGCATAATCTCATAGTCCTAGGAACATGTATAAGTCATGAAGAAAGCAATAGCAACATACTAAACGATCAAGTGCTAAGCTAACGGAATGGGTCAAGTCAATCACATCATTCTCCTAATGATGTGATCCCGTTAATCAAATGACAACTCTTTGTCTATGGCTAGGAAACATAACCATCTTTGATCAACGAGCTAGTCAAGTAGAGGCATACTAGTGACACTCTGTTTGTCTATGTATTCACACATGTATCATGTTTCCGGTTAATACAATTCTAGCATGAATAATAAACATTTATCATGATATAAGGAAATAAATAATAACTTTACTATTGCCTCTAGGGCATATTTCCTTCAAAAGATGTCCAGAGGAACTTAGTAAAAGGTGAATGAGATTATGCCAAAATTTGTGTTTGCATTTTTACATGACACTTCAGCTTCTCGATGGTGTGATGACCTTGTCACTCTATGTGCGTTCACGTGCGTAAATGCGGTTTTGTCATATATATTGAGAACTCTGCTAGCCAATGAACGATCAACCAGTGTTTTGGCTTGGATTTCGGCTATGAGTTTGTTACTGTGCATAGTGGCAGCACTACATCAAATATTATCCAGCTTTCTCTTGAATGTGTGTGTATATGGTAATAACCTCACAAGAGCTCAAAAGAGACAACATATTGTTCCATATTACTCAAACTTAAGCCACCAGACAAAAAGAATTCCAACATGCAAAGACTGAAGTAAAGTGCTTGAGAGCCTTGATGACGAGTCACTTGTGGGTGTTAGTGAGTTACTCTAGTATCGTGTTGTCTTCACGTACCTTCCGCTCCCTAATTCATGTTTTGTCTAACTAGGCTAAATAGTGTGTTCCTGGCAAGCAAGTGTTAACTAGGCTAAATAGAATGAAAGCTACTTTGTTATTTTGTCTAGTTGAGCAAGAAGTTTGTGTTGATTGTCTTTGCTTCACTAACACTTGCATAATAACCATGCCACTGCTACAACTATACTAGGTTTTCACGTGAAGAAGTGGAGGGCTATCTAGTCATACTGATAGTAAGTGAACCAAAACCTTCACGTTTCTTCGGTTTAAACAACTGAGTTCCTTACGGTTTGGATTTCTACCTATGTTGCTCGAGGACGATCAGATTTAAGCTTACGGGAGTTGATGAGTGTTAGTTTACACTCATCACACCTTAGTTTAAACCGGTTTATTTCATAAAAACCGAGAGATCCGCTCCGATATTGCTACTAATGACTAATGCATGCAAAGGATTCCAAAATCCCCTCTTTTGTATTCACAGGAAATTGGGCTAAATAAGGACGAAATCAAGCATATACATGGAAAGGAGTAAACTGGAGATAAGAGAGATCAAATGGGAGGCACACCAGGCGCAAAAGAGCGCAAGTGCTCATACCAGGCACCTGCGGCTCTAGGAGGTCTAACCCAACAACTATTACAAAGTGGACTTCGTCTAATTCGCAAAAGAGCACCGTCCAGACCCTCATATGCGCAATAGAAGCCATTCATCAACCCTAGCCGCCACCATCTCCCATCTCATCTCCATAGCCACCACCATCTTGTAGGAAATATGCCCTATAGGCAATAGTATTGTTTTATTATATTTCCATTATTCATAATTAAGATTTTATGTTTCATGCTATAACTGCTATGATCCTGGAATATGCAATTCAGTGGAAAACTCATATGCACGTGTGAAATGATAAACAGTTAATAATAGGTTCCCTGTTTTGCCTCTAAGACTGGCTCAAGTGTTGTTGGTGATCACGTTTTCCGGATCTTAGGATATCGTTAAGTGTAATGATAGTCCTAAAACAACATTGAGGGTATGACGTTAGAAGAACGATCATATCGAATCAACCCAATACTTGTCTGTTATACTTTGTGATTATCTCGTCTGAAATCATCTTTTATACATAGAGTGTTAGCATGTGTTTTAGTTCCTCGGACCATGAGAGCGTCTCGATTACTTCCTGCCAGACGGTGGGCTTTGGGGTTGCTCAAACGTCATCTGTAACAAGGTGGTCATAACGACAACTTTCAGGCTCACTGGAAAGTTTCACAAGTGACCGGATACCTCGAGAGTGGGATTTGCTCCTCTGGCGATGGAGAGATATTCTTAGGGCCCTCCCGGTGTGACGACATCATCATCGTCTGGCCAGACACAGGTGACTACGTCACAGGGATGCCGGAACACGTCAACGAGAAAGAAGAACAAAACCGGTAACAGGAGCAATGGTGTAGTGAGCATGGTGATGACTCACGAGGATACCGATGCACACCAGGTTTTGTAAAGTATCGCGAAGCGAAGGGAACATCACATGATAACCAAATGTTCACTCAAATATATTCATGTAATCATAGGGACCGATATGGATGTCCACGGTTCCGCTATCGGTCATTGAATATAGGGGTCACAAGCTTAAGGTAATCACGATCTACTGAGTGTTAGTGGGATGGGAGTGATGAGAATATATTTTTGAAATTGTTTCATTAATATCCGAAATAGTTCCGAGTGGTTCCGGAAGCGTTTCAGGGTCACCGGTAGGGTTTTGGTGAATATTTTGTAATACAGGGTATTGCCGATTAATATATATAGATGGAAAATGTTTCCGGGGATGTTAAATTATATATATAATGGTCTGGAAATATTTAGACATTTTATATTTAATTTAAATATCAATGGGCCTTAAAAGGCCAAGTGGTGGAAGGAGATATGGGCCAAGGCCCATATGGAAGTGCCCCCCCCCCTTCCTTATTGGGGGCCGAATCCTACTTGGGAGGGGAGTGGAACTCCCCCCAAGGCTACCGCACCAAGGGGGACTCTTTTCCCCTTGGTGGCTTCCCTCTCCCTCCCCTCTAACCTATATATACTAGAGGATTTCCACCCTATGTGCATACAAGTTTTGGAGCCTCCTCTAGTTGATCTAGTTCTAGTTCTTGTTGCTCCTAGTTGACTAATTAGATCTAGCCCTAGCCACCTCTAGTCCTCATAATTAGAAAGGCAAGTGTTTAGTTTTAGAGTGCTCCCGCACCGTAATTCTCCAGCCTTGGCCCCTCTTGATAGTGTGGTTACCCTACAACTCAAATCAAATCAAAATAAAACCTTCGAGTAGCCGGAAAACATAACCTTTGATCTTTTTTAAGTGGGGGGGCGGGGTCAACCATCTCAACAAAAAACGTCCAAGGAACCAAACACCTGAGATAAACCTTAGCAATCGTCATTAATTCCACTAACCACATTGTCATCACACTGAAATACCCTTTAGAAATAAATGAACTTTCAATAGTGTCTAGTGTTATTATCACCTTCTATAATATATGTTTCTTTACATTTTTGCACACATTTCAATGGCTAAAGATGTAGTAATGTGGAAACAAGAATTTACAGGGAAAGCAACACACTCATGATGTTGCACGAGAGGTGCATTCGAGCATACACTGTGACCACTACTATTTTAGGAAACTAATATGGAGCAAACATTCTAAATAATGTCCCTAATAGCGTGACAACGGTGCCACTGTACAATCACATGGTGTTGCAGCATGGATGAGATCACTATGATATCATGGGTGCGTGGATGTTGTTTTCGGCCATTGAGCAATAATGCGCTGCCCCAATGCACTTCTTTAAGAAAAATCAACGCCGGTAAATATGCAGGTAAAAATATGATACACAAATGTGGTTTAACAATTGTGTAAGTCATATATGATAAATCCCATATGTTTTGCATTTTAGGTTGTTGATGGCCATTCGGTGGTGACACGCTCGACCCAACTGTCCATGCGCATGTCGACAATGTCGTTGACGTGTTTCCTACCCCTCCACCAACTCGCCTCATTATATCTGCCTCTCCCCTCCTCATCCCTCTCGCATTTCTCCACCTACCCAGAGCCCTTTCTCCACCAGATCTGATAGCCTCATGGCTAGGTTCGGGTATTCCTCGAGGGGGCGGAGGCACTGTCGGCCTCCTCTCATGGCTTTCCTCGGCATAGTCGCCGTCATGGTCTTCCTTTATGGCGAATTCTGCTCGGTTCGTCCCGGAGGTACCCTTCAAAATAACCCCCCTTCCTATTCATTGCATTCCCTAGAGATTTTCTCTCCTTTCGGTTCTTGGCACCGCGGTGGTCCCAGGCCCTCAGCTAAGGTCTGCATCTGGGATCCCACTGGTTCGAGGCCCCTTCCATATCCCTTAGTCTCCTGCCAGGCTCTCCCCATCCCATTTCCGAAGACACAAGAGATCTTATTTATACGCAGATCTGGCGCTTCAGTTTTGGTTTCAAGGAAACTGAAGCAGGCAGTCGTGGAACCGTTGCATGCTCTATCTTCCATGGATTGGTGTCGATTCTCTTCGCTCGAGTCGGGGAATGTATCATTCCCCATCTTCTGCTCTGGCTTGAGTGGAATCTCATCCGAAATCCTATGTGTGACCAGAGGCGGCCATCCCTCTCAACCTCCTTCACCAGAGGCATACATCGTGGTCTTTGGATCCAGATCTTCGCCAAGCAAGTCTTCGTTGTTGGTTCATATTCCAGAGGTATGCCAGCACCCGTACAAGGGGCTTATTTCTCTCCTACTTATGATGCTTTGCGTGATCCTCGTCGTCGACGAGCTCGCGCCCTTCCTTGTCCAGAGGCTATCAGACGAAGTTGTCCTTGTCCTCTTTTCGGCGGGCGCCCATCATCTTCATCACCGACGTTCAGCTATGGGGCCCCTATGATTGCGGCCTCTCCCTGCGTGGCTGACTGGCACACGTTATCTGGTGCGTTGTTGTAATTTGCCCCCTGGTGTGTATGTTATTTACTTCTTGTAAATAAATAATAATGAAAGGTCTTTTATTTCCAAAAAAAATCCCATCGCTTATCTCTTCCACGGGTCATTGATGAGGTTCCAGCTGGCCTGCCTTTTATCGACTTACCAAATAAAATTGTATTTTTTTGTAAGCCAATAAATGATTACTTTTTTGTAAGCCAATAAATGATTACCAAATAGGTTTTATTACAAAATAAAATCTTTTTATACGAGTACATTAATATCGACAGATAATCATGGGCTAGCGTATTAAAATATCTATACCCTATTGTCCTCAATTTTTTTCTTTTTCTAAGATGCACGTAAAGTATGTCTTTTTATAAAGAAGAAAAAAAACGTGCTTCCTACCGCTTATTTCCTCCACTGGTCACCGACGAGGTTCCAGTTGGCACGGACACGCGAACGCCGCCCGCTTGCATCCCTAGTAGGGGTGACACGTGGACACCGCCCGCTTGCATCCCTAGCAGAGGTGACACGCGCCACATGCTCCATAAGGTGAGCCCACAGGTAACATAGGTGCGGGATCACGAGGCCGCCCCACAGCCGTCCATCCTATGATCCGTAGGTACGAAGTTTCCGCTGCCGCAAGGCGCCACTGCCAGTCGATGCGTACTAGCCACGGCCAGGGCAGCAGTACACTGAATGCCGATGGAGCTTGCCAAAAAAACGGTGCGTCGCCAGGCTGTGAGCCGCGGCGCAAAAGTGGCGCCTTGCGAGGCCCAGGCGAGCTCACCAAAGAAAGAAAGACAAGCAAACGGGCCGGACGGACGATCGATCGAACACGCGCACCGCGCACGCACGAGTAGCCACCGGCACCGTCCCAACGGACGGCGATTAAAGGCCTCCTTAAAAGCGCGTCGTCTCCCACCGCTCCGCTCCCTCCCTCGCGATTCGATCCATCACCACCGTCTCGACTAGCACGACCCATTTCCGCCGGCGGCGCTGCTTGCACTGCTAGCACGGCGGACGTCCCCAGCGCGAACGAGCAGGTAGAGGTAAGCATGGAGCGCATTGGCGAGGCCCACCAGGTGCACCAGCTGCAGCAGGTCCAGCAGCAGGGGGTGGCGGCGGCGTCGTTCGGCGTGGTCGAGCACTCCGTGGTGGCGGCGGCGGCGGCAGCCAAGCCGAGGGCGCCGGGGCTGCCGCCGACGCCGCCCGCGTCCTTCGCCGGGCAGCAGCGCGGTGCGGGCGGCGACGTGTGCATGGACGACTCCTCGGGGGCGCCGGGGCGCAAGCAGGCGCAGGTCGTGCCGGCGCACCGCCGGACCCGCAGCGACGTGCCGTTCGCGGGCTACTTCCCGCCGCCGACGCAGCAGCTGCCGCAGCCCAAGGCGGAGGCCGGCGGCTGGGGCGACGGCAGCGGCGGCGACGACCTGTTCAGCTCGTACCTGAACCTGGAGGGGATGGACGTGCTCAACTCCTCGTCGCCCGACAGCAGCGCCAAGGCCGACAGCAGCGAGAACGGCGACTCCGAGGAGTGCGCCGCGTGGGGCGCTGGCGCGGGCGTCAAGAGGAGCGCCGCCGGGGAGCCGGCGATGGCCGGGCGGCACGCCCGGAGCCTGTCCGTGGACAGCCTCATGGGGCGGCTCAACTTCGCGTCCCCCGGCGGCGCCGCCAACGGCGCGGGCGGCATGTTCAGCCTGGAGTTCGGCAGCGGCGAGTTCTCCCCCGCCGAGATGAAGAAGATCATGGCCGACGAGAAGCTGGCCGAGATGGCCCTCGCCGACCCCAAGCGCGTCAAGAGGTACGTCGTAATCCATTCGATCATCGCCTCAATCAATCAACCGATCAAGATCGCGAATCCTTGCTAAAGCTTCGCCATTGATGATCGGCGATTGCTGCTTGCCTAAAATGTGCTATGGATTATGGAACTGAGATCGAGTTTGGATTGTGCGCAGGGTGCTGGCGAACCGGCAGTCGGCGGCGCGGTCCAAGGAGCGCAAGATGCGGTACATCGTGGAGCTGGAGCAGAAGGTGCAGATCCTGCAGACGGAGGCCACCACGCTCGCCGCGCAGATCAACCTCCTTCAGGTACCACCTTCCTTCCTCCTCCTCTCGACCTCGTGCAACATCCATCCATTTTTAATCTCATTGATTGAAATTCAGTTAACTGATGGTTCGAATTCGATGGCGCAGCGCGACTCGTCGGCGGTGGCGACGCAGAACAACGAGCTCAGGTTCCGGCTGCAGGCCATGGAGCAGCAGGCGCAGCTCCGCGATGGTACGTTGCGTTCACCCTTCGTGCGTGCTCGATCTGCTCGTCAACGTCCGACCGATCCATCCATCCATCCACCGATGTGCTTGGCACTAGACTAGAGTCTACATAGATGGTCCTTATCGTATCCCGGCTCCTGACGTTGACATGTTTATCTGTGTGTCCAGTCCTAGTCGTACGTGTGCTCCGCTCACGACTGCGGCTCTGAATTCCCTCGGTAGGTACGCAGGTAGCTGAGCTCGCTCCATACCGGTAGTCGTTGGCATGTACTCGATGTCGGTACTAATCCATTACGCCAGCAGCAGCAGCACGGATGTGCTTAGCACTTGCACTTGACAATGATCAAGAACCAAGATTTGCTCATGTTTTTAAATTGAGTCTGCAGATAAAATAGGTTGCTTTCTCTGAGGATGCTGTGGAGTTGCCAGCATGAACGCACGTAGCTGATTAGAAATAGATTGATTTGGACTGCAGTGTCTTCGTTCATAATTTTGCAAGTGTTTCTTTAACCGCTCGGGTGGCATGTGCTGGCTTAGTCCGAGTACACGTATCTCCAGAGTCCTCATTCATAATTTTGCAAGTGTTTCTTTAAACTCATGGTTCTAACATTCACTTCTTCTTATGTTCTTGAGCAGCTCTGAACGACGCGCTGACAGGCGAGGTCCAGCGCCTCAAGATCGCGGCGGTGGAGCTCGGCATCGGCGACTCCTGCTCCTCCAACGCCATGGCCCAGCAGCACAACCTCATGTTTCAGCACCAGCAACTGCAGGCTACACCCATACCATTCTACCAGCTGCAGCATCAACAACAGCAGCAGCAGAACGGCACAGCCAACAAGCATGAATCAAGAGAGTGATGGCGATGATCGCAGAGGCATTTGATTGGACTAGAGAAGAAACATTGCAGATTGCAGACGCCAAAGGAAAACTTTGGTTTAGAGTTGAACTGTGAATTCATATGGTTTTATTGACTCTTTTGTTTTAATGTCGTCGTTAATAATCGTAAGTTTTTCCAGGCGGTGAGCCCCTGCCTGTACTTTCTTTTTTCCTTCTTATTATGTTCATTGATTCTGTGGATATGTTACCTTTCAGTCACCAAAACTGGTGGAGCAGTAGTTGATTTAATTAATAATATATTCTTTTGTAGTACCCCTCCGTTCCTAAATATAAGCTTTAGAGATTTCACTGTGGACCACATACTGTTTGTAGATGCATTTCAGAGTGTAGATTCACTCACTTGGCTCTGTATGTAATCCATAGTGAAATCTCTATAAAGACTTATTTAGGAATAGAGGGAATATTACTCCCACCGTTCCTAAATATTTGTCTTTCTAGAGATTTCGACAAGTGGCTACATACGGAGCAAAATGAGTGAATCTACACTCTAAAATATGTCTATATACATTCGTATGTGGTAGTCCATTTGAAAATATTTAAAAAAATAAATATTTAGGAACAGAGGGAGTAGTTTCTATTTGTTGGGTACTTTCTGCAGCTTCGTCGCTTGGGGATACACCTGACATCTTTGTTCCTAAATATAAGACGTTTTGGCAGTTTAATTTAAACTGCCAAAACATCTTACATTTAGAAACAGCGGTAGTACAAAATAAGAATGTATTATTTTGAAGGGTGTGGCTAGACAAGGTCCGTCTTCTTGTAACTAAATCGAATCTCGCCTAGGCCTCTAGTACTTTTGGAAGAGGTGACGCATCCGTGCATGAATCAAAATCATACTCCCTCCGTTCCTAAATACTTGTCTTTCTAGGCATTTCAACAAGTGACTACATACGGAGTAAAATGAGTGAATCTACACTCTAAAATATGTCTACATACATCCGTATGTAATATTCATTTGAAATGGCTAGAAAGACAAGTATTTAGGAACGGAGGGAGTATATTCCATTTTATTTTTAGTCAAGTGATTTAAGAGCTAGAGATCTTTGGAAATCCCCTACTCCTTTTGGGGTGAATGAGTGAATCAAAGATGGTTCTAAATATGTCTTGCGTAATCTCACAAACTGAAAAGGCTATCAATCACACATTCAGCTTGTTCAGGGAGCCAGCAGTCTCCCTCGCCTTAACCAAGTCTGACATGACATGTAAGTAAAGAAAAAGAAATATCTAAAAAGAAATGTTTGCACAGATCCTAATGTAAGATCTCATGAATACAACATCGACTGAGACTGAGACATAACCAAGTCTCAGTCGACTGAGATTTAGCAAGACTGTAATTTGAAATCACACGCTATTTCACTTATATTTGTTGTTATCCAATTCCTACCGTTATACTATCTTGAGATAAATACCCATGGGTTTTGTAGGTACTACCTCCGTTTATATTTACTCCACATATTAGCTTAACTGAAATCAAACTTTATAAAGTTTGATCAAGTTTGTAGAAAACAATATGAACATTTACAATAACCAACGTATATGATGTGAAAATATATTCAATGATGAATCTAATGGTATTGATTTGGTGGTGTATATGTTAAAATATTTTTCTACAAACTTGATAAAGTTTATAAAGTTTGACTTTAGACAAAAGTTAATATGCAAAGTAAATAAAAATGTAGGGGGTACATATAACTACTTAACTGGAGTAATAACAATTGCCATAATGTTCCATTTTAGGAAGACGTAGAACGAAAGCGATGGCAATGCCAAGAACTAGATATTTCAGATTGGACAAGTGATACAAAGAAGTTAGAAGCACAAGGAGACACAACGATAAAAGTTTATACCCCGACTCGAAGGGTGCAGAAACTTAAAAATCAACATATATACGAGGAAAATCAGTTGTTTTTAGGCCTAACCCACAGAGTCCTCAACCATGGCTTCACTGTCAATATCTGCATCCCCGGCCTCACTACCGTCCCGAGTCTCAGCATCAGACTCGCTATCTTCAACAAAGTTTCCTGGGAGCTTCTTTTCAGGATCAAGAAGTCCAATCATATGATTAATAGCTCGACGACCATCGGCATTAGTCTGGCTACCAGCTGAGTGGCCATCAGAGTTAACCAAACTGGTCAGAGCATCAGCTGCTGTTCTTTCTCCTGCGTCATCATCGTGTCCTTCAGAGGGGTCACCACCCACGTCTTCCGAGCAGCACGGAGACTCATTCTCCCCATTGACAGATGGTCCTGTTTCCACTGCCCAGCTACCGGCAACTTCTGAGGCCAACAGATCAGCTGTGCGAATAGTTCCATCCTGCGTGTCGTCAGGTTTGCTCGCAGAGCAGTCACCCTCACGTTTCCCTTCAGAACACTGACCAATGCCATCTTTGAGGGTTAGGGATTGTTGTTCCTCATTAACTAGTGGCTGCCCTCCATCTTTTGGAATCAAGTTAGATTCCTCGGTTTCTTGTTGTGCCTGCATTTCATCCTCTAGCTGCAAAGTCTCTCCCCCCATAACGCTGTTAATGGAATTATGATCATTGCAGCCAACATTGCCGATTTGGCTTTCTGTCTCCAGAACTTGCTCGGTCTCTTGCTCAGGAGCTGTAGCAGTGTGATCACCATGAGAATCAGATCCGATTTTCTCTACTGTCCTATCTGGACTAGTGCACTCTAAGTCTTGAGTGCCCCCTTCAATTCTGGTACCACCATCCTGCTGCTCGGTCATATCGGCATCTTCATCGGTGGAACTATGTTCACTTGCTTGGGTATTCTCTGCTGAAGCACCCGAAGCCTCCAACGTATCTTTTGCGTAGTCTGCTCGCTTTACACGGGCATCATCAGTGTTCACATTTGCTACTGGTACTTCATTGAGATCAAGACCCAGCAAGGTGCTCTCATAGTTCTCTTCGTCCTCTAGAGTTCTCTGCATAGCCTTAAGCTGTTCCTGCTGTTTTGCAAATAGAGAAGAGATCTCTTCCGTGGTTGAATAGAAAGCACGCAGTTGGGTCTCTCTGCAATAAGCAACAGAGGAAAGGAAGGCATTGTATAAAAAGTTAGTTCCACAAAATTGGACTCACGTTGCTTATATATGATGCCCAAATTAGATGCTTACCGTAAAATAACTCTTTCTCTGGCCCCTTGATACCTACGTTTTTCAATTGATAGATCTCTCATTGTAGCAGCTACTTCAAGTTCAAGAGATGAGACCTTTGCCCATGCTTCTTCCCGAGCAGCCTGCTAACGAAGCACATGTATTATCAGATTGTAAGTAAAGGAGTGTAGCCCCTCAAAGGATGGATGGTACATGGAATAGAATAAACTTCTGCTGTTTGAAATATATGATACAACTTCAAACCCATGAACAAGCAGAGTCAATAGCACAACAGAAAAGGAACCCTGATCTTATGAAGAAAGCAAAGGAAGACCAATATAATTTGCCGATGTGATGAAACATCAGAGAAACAGAAAGAGTCCAATTATGTGACTGGAACATTTTTCTACCTTCTCATTTTCAAGTTCTTTCTTGAGCTTCCGCAGTTCAGTTTCCAGATTATCAGATTTCTGCAATTGCAATAGCAAAAACGGAAAATGTTATACGACATTGAAGTACAAAAGATAAAAATACTTTTCACGGATGTAAGTTGTACAAAGTTTAACATGTGCAGAACCTCATGATACCTTTTGACTTTTAGCAGACACAAGCTGCTCATCCTGGAGTTGAGTTTCCAGTTCTCGCACTTTTTTCTCAGATGTTACAAGGCTTTCACGAGAGTCTTCCTGCATGAGAATGCAGCAGTTGAAGTACATGAATGGAATGACATTACTTAAGATGAATAACTGCAACCAAAATAATTGTGCATACCAGCTTGGACCTTAATGTTTCCACGAGCAAACGGGTGTCTTTTTCTGATTCCTGAAAAATAATGAAACTCTATTTTTAGTATATGATATCACGAACATGAATTAGTTACCCGACCTTTGACTAGAATTGGAAGAGGATTAAACCTGAAGCTTGATGATAAACTCTTTCTGTTCCTTTTGTTGTTTAAGGTAAGCCTCTGTCTGTCTCTTCATTTCGTCTTGAGCCTCTGCTTGTACTTTATGCAGTGCAGATTTAAGGTCTTCTGCAGCCTTATCACGCTCCTCTATTCTTAAGTTTCTCTCCTCACTTAGCTGTTCCTCAAGCTCGCATATATTTGCCTTCTGGCTGAAAACATTTCAACTTTATATAAGTGGTGCTAGTACCGGAGTTCATACATGGCAAAAACTATTTAATTTATTTTCATAAGGTTAACCTTTCATCCCTGGAGGAAAAAAAGTGCAGTATGAAAACTTAGACTTGGCCTGTTCAGAACGCATTTCACAGCTTATTTGTAGGGAATATAGCAATTCCTCTAGAATTCCTATCAAAATCATGATTCCAACCCAGGAATTTTTCACAGATTATGAAATCCATGCACCCTTATGATATAGAAAGTTACGAGCAAAATCCTCTGTATTGTCAGAGTGGTAATGCAAAAAATCAATCCAACAGCTATGAAGCTTACCTCTGAATTATCTCATCAGCATCAGCACGTGATTGCTTTGATGCACTAAGCCTCTCATCCAGATCTTTTATGGAATTCTGTAACTCTGTATTTAATGTACTAAGAGTATCTAGTTGTTTCTGTTTCCCCTCTAGTGCTAGCTGAAGAGATTTAGTTTGCTCGAGATAAGAACTTGATGTACTTTCTTTGAACTCCTTCAGTTCCTGCATCATCAGATTTGCACCAAAAATTTGGTTACAGGGAAGGGCAGTCATCAGTATAATTTCATAATTATATAATTGCTGAAAACAGATGGACAATTTTAATCAAAAAGGGAACAAAATGTTTGCATTTGAAATCAGAATACATACTAGTGTATTACATCAACAAGGCAATAAATATAAAAAAAAACTTGGCAACACCAACAATCTTTCTTGCATTAGAATATGCAAGAGCATTATTGGCTTATTACGTTGACTGAAGAAAAAATAGAAATAACCCTGTGATATGCGGGATACTCATATATCTTGCAAAACCATAAGCAAATAATTATTTGTGTTTGTGGATACCTTTTCATGCTGCTCTTCGGCTGTTTTGCTTGCAGTTCTCAATGTCTCAATTGTCACAACATGTGCCTCGAGTTGTTCCCTGAGCTCCTGCATGGATTTTAGCTAAATAAGATCATGGAGATACAGGGGTGATTAACTATTGCCATCTTGAAGGAGCCAACTTACTGCATTAGATTTTTCTAGTCTTCGAACATCATCTAGTGAAACAGGACCATCAGATGAACCAATGCCCAGACCCTTTAGCCTCTTGCTTTCAGAGCCCATCTCCCCTTTAGGATCAAATATAAATGGACAGACGTATCTCAGAACATGCGGTGTAGTTGCGAAATGTGATGAGCAAATCGTAAGACAACATATTCACACTCTTACCTGATTTTCTTTTAAGTATGGTAGTACCATTCCCTACGCAGCTGACTGCATTAACTTCCCGATAGACAAATGCATAGGAGGCATCTGTAAAATCAATATACAAGTTAAATGGGCATCAACAGGTAAATCACTTCTATAAAATTAGAGTTAGCGTTCATGCATGCAAGAAGCATGACAGTGGCAACATAATAAAGTGCACAGAAGTAAATAAGGAGGGAACGGGCACAAAATGTGAGGAAACACTAAATGCTTATAGAGAACAGCAAGCCAGGTAGCACAGACCAGGTACAGGCCAATGGATACCATACCCAAAAAAAAACAAGGATCGGACTAGTAAAGGCAGAATAAGCAGAGCATTTTACCGTGATGAGGAGGTGTGGTAAATGATATGATGTCCCCGTGATTAAGCTTGGTCGGAGGTGAACGTTTCATAAACTTATTCCAGTTGACGTATGTGCCATTCGTGCTGCACAGCTACAGCAAGTTAATATAAGAAAAGGAAATTATTATTGTTAGATAGAGCAAGATCCAGAAGGAAAAGAAACCTCGAGTCCTTGAGGTAAACAGGCACAGGCTCATCACGCTGCAGCTCCCCTATCACAGTGTCCTTATATATCTTGCAATGATTCCCGCTGACTGACACAGCAGAAATCCTGAAGCGAGGGTTCTCGACCGTGCGGCCTAGAATGTGCTCGTCAGCACTCAAAAGAATGTTCATCCCCTTCAGTATGGAGAAAAATAAAAGATTCCAATCAGCAAATTCATGCCTCCTTATTACAATGGTGGTATGCGTAACACAAGTAAAGGCACCATGCCTCAACTCTCAACCATTGACTAATCAACAACATATTGATGCGTTTCTGCCAAGAAAGTTCCTTGAAGGTTACATAGTTATATACTCCGTGGAAGCAAAGTGTGAAATCTTGCTTTACACTAACAGTTAGAGCAAGCCGGCTGTTCGCCACACAAACAGCTTACTAGCAGAAGCAAAGCTGCTAGGGCATTACTGTACTGGTATCAACAGTTAAGCAGATAACTTTATCAGGGCCAGAGATGCCAGGTAAATTCTTCACGGGTAAAGAGTACAGATGTACAATGCTTGCCTCTTTTATCCATAAAACAGATTAATGAGCAATGCAGATAGGAACATGACACGGTGACTGGAATGCCGAGTACCCCACCCAAAAATAAAAAGACGAAATATTGGGGTCTGGGTCTAGGGTTTAAGAAGGGGAGGGAGTGGACCTCGGAGCGGAGGCGGGCCTTCTTGGAGATGGCGGTGAGGACGGCCCAGACGCCGGGCTCCGGGTTCTGCACGGGCTGGTCGGCGAACTTGCGGGCCACGGCGCGCATCTCGTCGGCGCCTACCGGCGAGGGCTTGGGCGGGGTGCAGGAGACGGGCGACTCGGCCTTGGAAGCCATCTTGGGCGTCACCAGCATATCAGGCGCGCGCGGGGGGGCGCGGCCGGCCGGCGGCGGAAGGGCGGGCCGGGTTGGCGGGGAGGGGCGGGGGAGTGGGGAGCGCGGCGGCGCGAGTGGGTGGTGGCAGTTGGTGGGCGCGGGACCGACGGCGGAACCCCTCGGCGTGGGGCCGCGTGGCGTGGTGTTGGGCTGTTGGGTGCCTCGGAGAGAGGGGTGAGTGAGGGAGGGGGCGCAGAGGGTTAAGATTTGCGCGGGTGAAGGTTAAGATTAGTTGAGAGGATTTGCGGGAAGATGATGGTGACTGTGTTGTGTTTGAGAAGGAACCGAACTGATTGGGATGGTCAAGACACACGGCGCGTTTGGCAACTGGAAATGGCGATTTAGTAATTGGCACTCTTTTGTCATGATCCTGAGATGTTCACAGCCGTTGAATTTTCGGTGTTAGGACACTGTCCGACCAAACTCTCTTGCAACACATTCGAAGCCCTTCTTGGGTTGAATGTCTTACTTTTCCACAAGAACAATCGCAAACCATGCGGCAAAGCCAAGAAAGCCGCCCCTACCCCTCACCGACCTCTCGTCTCTCTCCCACGATCTGCGCGAACTTCGTCGCCGCAACTCCGCCAGTGCCGGGTCCGCTGCTCATCCGGTTATCCCCATCGTCGCAGCCTCACTTACGCTCTTGCGGAAACGATGGTGACCTAGGCACTCCCCTCCCAGACAAGACCTCCTCCTCGACCTCTCCTTATCTCTACTGACCGACGAACATGTGGTCGTCGTCACGGAGCTTATGCCGGCGAGATCCTGCATTTATCCACAAGCGCACATGGTTCAACCTTTGTGGCCTCGATTCCCTGTACCGCCATGACGCCCACCACCTCGAGGTCTTCATTCCACACACAAGATGGCAGATGGTGGTACCCCTTGAAGGCCCCTTGGGTGGTTTGATCTGTCACCTTGACTCCTCTCCATCACTGCATTATTATTGGATTTGAGACTTAAGGTCAGGTTGGATTTGTGGGATAGTTTAGAAACTCACGTTTTTCAAGAAGAAGGCACATACCGAAGTGTATGCTTTCATTCTATAAGTTGGATATCTTCTCATTGGCGTTGCCTTTGGAGACCATGTCTTCATATGTTCGCTTTGCTCATACCGTTTTGTTTGGCCTCGTCAACGAGATGGAGGAGGTCGAGACAGCGGTCTCGAGTTTGTTGGTTGGATGCCGGGGCGGCGGCCCCGAGCTTCGGTGCGGCAATGGCCCTATTTGGTGGGTTGTGGCTTATGCATCATGTTGGGGGCATTCAGGCGCGGAGGGTGGCAAGGTATGTCATGGTTGTGGGGTTTTGCATGATTGTCCCTTTATCAATCATCTAGTCTGTTTTTTGCACGGTTGTTCCTTAATCAATCGTGTGGTCGGTTTTTTTCTGCACGGTTGTCCCTTATCAATCGTGTGGTAGTTGTGTGTGTGTGTGTGTCGGGTTTTCGCCCGGTTATCCCTTATTAACCGGGCAATTCTCTTCTTCTTAATGAACTTCAAGAACCCCCTACCCGTCTTGAGGTGTCCAAAAAAAGGAATATTTCACACTTAATATGACACTTGGATTGTTAGATTTGTTTTTTGGAGTTAGTCGGTGTTGACATAGTTTTGGACTAATGCATCAAATAAAATTTATTAATCTATTGTGCACCACATACGAAATTTGGTAATGTGCACTGGCCGCAAAATTTTCTTAATGTGCCCTGGTTGTAGGACGACTTTGTTGATGCTCTGATTAAAAGTTATGGTCTTTCAAGGTGAAAAAGGCACTGAAGGCTGAAGGCTGATGCATTTTGATTTGGAGAACAATGCCATACAAGGTGAAATCGTCACTCCTACTTGATTTGTACCTCTATCATCAATAAACCACATGAATTATCATTTATAACATTCATTCATTCATGTAAATGCTGAAAATGCATTTGATACACCAAATCCACATGTCTAAAGATCACACTTTGCTTGTTTGTTTGTAGATGAAAGACAAAGTCAAGGAGCCTTCCGCGAGCGCCATAGATCGGGTGATCTTCATTTTTCTAACTAATTGTGTCGGTCACTGTTGCATAACATTGACATTGACCAAGTGTTATCCATTAGAACTTTCAGGTAAGGAAGCAAAAACAATCGGATGCCAGGAGGTTCAAGATGGATCATGGTGCGAAGACCATGGCCTCAGTTAAGCCAAAGGTGGATAGAGGATGGGAAGCATGAGAATGTAGTGCACCTTTGCATAAGGAAGAGGTAATCTTCTAAGCATATGCTTGCATCATAACATGGCTCCATTGCCGGGCGAAGCAGCGAGCGCACAAACGGGGCACAACAAGGCTGCACGTGAAGCCTGCAGGCAGAGCGACGGCTAGATCGGGTGTGAGTGACAACGGAGGCGTGTGATTCGGAGGCAGCGGTTTGAGGAATGGAGAGGCAACAGATCAATCGAGATAGAGGAGCGCAGATCGACCGGGATAGAGGAGACCGAAAAAGAAATTCTGATCGGGAGGGCGAGTTGCAGCGCCAGAAAAAAACTAAACCTAGGCACATAGTCTAATAGGACTCCTAGACCAATACTAATACTTCTTAAAAAAAACCAGATACTATTTTTCATTATATTGACTTTACCTTTGATATGTGACTGAATTGGAGAGACTTTGACAAATTGCTGATGTGATAAAATAAAGGTTTGTAGCTGACGAGCGAGGAAATGGGGGTGATGTTACGTACCTGCTTTTCCCAGGTGCATCTCCGTTAGTTAACTTCTATAAGCTTGTTAGCTTCTGTTAGATCATTAACTAACTACATATGTCATGGATTTATTAGTATAGCTTTTTTTGTGAATGAAAATTTGTATTACTCAACCACCAAGATTACAATCAGCAGAGGCTAGTTCAACTGCTACACAGGGGCCAGAGCCAATCCAAGTCATAGTTCTACCCTCAGTTCGAGCAAATTTTGTTAGGCTATCACTAACCTTATTTATAAGCGGCTATCATGAGTAATACAATTTTCACGAAGAGACAAGTGATATCTAATATCTTTAACTAAAGAAGCATAAATGGATCTATCTTGATCTCGTCCTTGGATCATCTTAACTGCAACTGAAGAGTCCATCTCAATCATAACTGGGAGATCGCTCCACTAGATTGCCAAGGATAATCCTTCCATATAGGCACTCAACTTTGCCTCCAACGCTTAACGACACAAGAATAAATTCCTGCAAGCAGAAAAGATGATACTACCATTGGAGTCCCAAAGTACCATACATGCTCCTACCCTGTTATCAGCAAATGATCCATCTGAGTTCAGTTTGACCCATCTAGTCGGCGGAGGAGCCCAAGATGGTGGTGGACTCACGCTCTGAACCGGTTCCTTGTAAAGCATATGGTCATAAGAAATGACAGATTTTCCTTTCAAAGGGTCAATATTGGATTCAACTTGATTGCTATTAAGGACTCTAGATAGCTGACGAGAAATTTCTTGGACACTTCAAGCGGAGGTGGCTTTTTTAGATGAACTCTCATTCCAAATGAACCAACAATACCATAAAGTCATGAGCAACCTGGTTCTTTCAATCTCATGTAGGGGATCCAACACTTGGAATAACCATTCCTTCCCAGTATTCATAACCTGGTCGACAGCCGGAAGATGCCAAACATCTAACATGTATTTCCAGTGTTCACGAGCTCTTGGGCATCTACAAGATGGGTGGAAGTTATCCTCAGGTTGTAAACCACACACTGGGCACATACTAGTAGTCTCAAGTGTTCTCTTGTGTTTATTTTTCAAGTTTGGCAGGGAGTCCGAAACAACACGACATGCAAAAGTTTGAACTATAGGTGGTACTTCAGCAGACCAAATGTTCTTCCACAGCGTCCTTCGGCCATCTGGAGCTAAACTTGAGGTTGTGGCAATGGCTCTATTTGCTTCTTCAAAAGCAAAATCATATGCACTTTTTACAGAAAAAAGACCAAGTTTGCCCGGCCCCCTAGCCAAAGTATCTGCATCATGCCTTGGAGATGCTCTAATTTTCAGAATCTCACTCACATCGCAAGGCAGAAATTAACTGGTCAGTGGATCCATGTTCCATGACCCATTGTCATTTAGGAGCTCAGAAACAAAGCGAATATGCCAGTGTCGTTGAGGAGATATTTGTTGGGGAACGCAGTATTTCAAAAAAATTACCTACGATCACGCAAGATCTATCTATGTGATGCATAGCAACGAGCGGGAGAGTGTGTCCACGTACCCTCATAGACCGAAAGCGGAAGCGTTAAGTAACGCGGTTGATGTAGTCGAACGTCTTCGCGATCCAGCCGATCAAGTACCGAACGCACGGCACCTCCGCGATCTGCACACGTTCGGCTCGGTGACGTCCCTCGAACTCTTGATCCAGCTGAGCCCGAGGGAGAGTTTCGTCAGCACGACGGCGTGATGACAGTGATGATGAAGTTACCGACGCAGGGCTTCGCCTAAGCACTACAATGATATGACTGAGGTGGAAATCTGTGGAGGGGGCACCGCACACGGCTAAACAATCAACTTCTGTGTCTATGGGATGCCCCCTCCCCCGTATATAAAGGAGTGGAGGAGGGAGAGGGCCGGCCTCATGGGGCGCGCCCAGGGGGGATTCCTACTCCTAGTAGGAGTATGTTTCCCCCTTCCCTAGTTGGAGTAGGAGAAGAAGGAAGAGGAAGTCGGAAAGAAGGAAAGCCCCCCCCCCCAATTCAGATTGGGCTTGGGGGGCGCGCGCCTCCCACTTGGCCGCCTCCTCCTCTCTTCCACCATGGCCCATTAAGGCCCATTAACTCCCCGGGGGGTTCCGGTAACCCCCCGGTACTCCGGAAAATGCCCGAACTCATCCGAAACCTTTCTGGTGTCCAAACAAATAGCCTTCCAATATATTGATCTTTATGTCTCGACCACTTCGAGACTCCTCGTGATGTCCGTGATCACATCCAGGACTCCGAATAACCTTCGGTACATCAAAACACATAAACTCATAATATCGATCGTCATCGAACGTTAAGCGTGCGGACCCTACGGGTTTGAGAACTATGTAGACATGACCGAGACTCATCTCCGGTCAATAACCAATAGTGGAACCTGGATTCATATTGGCTCCCACATATTCTACAAAGACCTTTATCGGTCAAACCGCATAACAACATACATTGTTCTCTTTGTCATCGGTATGTTACTTGCCCGAGATTCGATCGTCGGTATCTCAATACCTAGTTCAATCTCGTTACCGGCAAGTCTCTTTACTCATTCCGTAATGCATCATCTCATAACTAACTCATTAGTCACATTGCTTGCAAGGCTTATAGTGATATGCATTACCGAGAGGGCCCAGAGATACCTCTCCGACAATCGGAGTGACAAATCCTAATCTCGATCTATGCCAACTCAACAAACACCATCGGAGACACCTGTAGAGCATCTTTATAATCACCCAGTTACGTTGTGACGTTTGATAGTACACTAAGTGTTCCTCCAGTATTCGGGATTTGCATAATCTCATAGTCATAGGAACATGTATAAGTCATGAAGAAAGCAATAGCAACAAACTAAATGATCATAGTGCTAAGCTAACGGATGGGTCATGTCAATCACATCATTCTCTAATGATGTGATCTCGTTAATCAAATGACAACTCATGTCTATGGCTACGAAACTTAACCATCTTTGATTAACGAGCTAGTCAAGTAGAGGCATACTAGTGACACTCTGTTTGTCTATGTATTCACACATGTACTAAGTTTCCGGTTAATACAATTCTAGCATGAATAATAAACATTTATCATGATACAAGGAAATATAAATAACAACTTTATTATGGCCTCTAGGGCATATTTCCTTCAGTCTCCCACTTGCACTAGAGTCAATAATCTAGATTACACAGTAATGATTCTAACACCCATGGAGTCTTGGTGCTGATCATGTTTTGCTCGTGAGAGAGGCTTAATCAACGGGTCTGCAACATTTAGATCCGTATGTATCTTGCAAATCTCTATGTCTCCCTCCTTGACTTGATCGCGGATGGAATTGAAGCGTCTCTTGATGTGCTTGGTTCTCTTGTGAAATATGGATTCCTTTGCCAAGGCAATTGCACCAGTATTGTCACAAAAGATTTTCATTGGACCCGATGCACTAGGTATGACACCTAGATCGGATATGAACTCCTTCATCCAGACTCCTTCATTTGCTGCTTCCGAAGCAGCTATGTACTCCGCTTCACACGTAGATCCCGCCACGACGCTTTGCTTAGAACTGCACCAACTGACAGCTCCACCGTTTAATATAAATCCAGTTTGTGACTTAGAGTCATCCGGATCAGTGTCAAAGCTTGCATCGATGTAACCATTTACGACGAGCTCTTTGTCACCTCCATAAACGAGAAACATATCCTTAGTCCTTTTCAGGTATTTCAGGGTGTTCTTGACCGTTGTCCAGTGATCCACTCCTAGATTACTTTGGTACCTCCCTTCTAAACTAATAGAAAGGCACACATCAGGTCTGGTACACAGCATTGCATACATGATAGAACCTATGGCTGAAGCATAGGGAATGACTTTCATTTTCTCTCTATCTTCTGCAGTGGTCGGGCATTGAGTGTGACTCAACTTCACACCTTGTAACACAGGCAAGAACCCTTTCTTTGCTTGATCCATTTTGAACTTCTTCAAAACTTCACACCTTGTAACACATGCAATTAAGCGTCTTGATCTATCTCTATTGATCTTGATGCCCAATATATAGGCAGCTTCACCGAGGTCTTTCACTGAAAAACTCTTGTTCAAGTATCCTTTTATGCTATCCAGAAATTCTATATCATTTCCAATCAAAATGTCATCCACATATAATATTAGAAATGCTACAGAGCTCCCACTCACTTTCTTGTAAATATAGGCTTCTCCAGAAGTCTGTATAAAACTGTATGCTTTGATCACACTATCAAAACGTTTATTCCAACTCCGAGATGCTTGCACCAATCCATAAATGGATCGCTGGAGCTTGCACACTTTGTTAGCATCCTTTGGATCGATAAAACCTTCTGGTTGCATCATATACAACTCTTCTTCCAGAAATCCATTCAGGAATGCAGTTTTTACATCCATTTGCCAAATTTCATAATCATAAAATGCGGCAATTGCTAACATGATTCGGACGGACTTAAGCATCGCTACATGTGAGAAGGTCTCATCGTGGTCAACTCCTTGAACTTGTCAAAAACCTTTCTTAACAAGTCGAGCTTTGTAGACAGTAACATTACCGTCAGCGTCAGTCTTCTTCTTGAAGATCCATTTATTCTCTATGGCTTGCCGATCATCCGGCAAGTCAACCAAAGTCCACACTTTGTTCTCATACATGGATCCCATCTCAGATTTCATGGCCTCAAGCCATTTCCCGGAATCTGGGCTCATCATCGCTCCCTCATAGTTCATAGGTTCGTCATGGGCAAGTAACATGACCTCCAGAACAGGATTACAGTACCACTCTGGTGCGGATCTTACTCTGGTTGACCTACGAGGTTCGGTAGTAACTTGATCTGAAGTTACATGATCATCATCATTAGCTTCCTCACTAATTGGTGTAGGAATCACAGGAACTGATTTCTGTGATAAACTACTTTCCAATAAGGGAGCAGGTACAGTTACCTCATCAAGTTCTACTTTCCTCCCACTCACTTCTTTCGAGAGAAACTACTTCTCTAGAAAAGATCCATTCTTAGCAACGAATATTTTGCCTTTGGATCTGTGATAGAAGTGAAGGAAATATGCCCTAGAGGCAATAATAAAGTTATTTTTTATTTCCTTATTCTCATGATAAATGTTTATTATTCATGCTACAATTGTATTAACCGGAAACATAATACATGTGTGAATACATAGACAAACATAGTGTCACTAGTATGCCTCTACTTGACTAGCTCGTTGATCAAAGATGGTTATGTTTCCTAGCAATAGACATGAGTTATCATTTGATTAACGGGATCACATCATTAGGAGAATGATGTGATTGACTTGACCCATTCCGTTAGCTTAGCACACGATCGTTTAGTATTCTGCTATTGCTTTCTTCATGACTTATACATGTTCCTATGACTATGAGATTATGCAACTCCCGTTTACCGGAGGAACACTTTGTGTGCTACCAAACGTCACAACGTAACTGGGTGATTATAAAGGTGCTCTACAGGTGTCTCCAAAGGTACTTGTTGGGTTGGCGTATTTCGATATTAGGATTTGTCACTCCGATTGTCGGAGAGGTATCTCTGGGCCCACTCGGTAATGCACATCACTATAAGCCTTGCAAGCATTGCAACTAATGAGTTAGTTGCGGGATGATGTATTACAGAACGAGTAAAGAGACTTGCCGGTAACGAGATTGAACTAGGTATTGAGATACCGACGATCGAATCTCGGGCAAGTAACATACCGATGACAAAGGGAACAACGTATGTTGTTATGTGGTTTGACCGATAAAGATCTTCGTAGAATATGTGGGAGCCAATATGAGCATCCAGGTTCCGCTATTGGTTATTGACCGAGATGTGTCTCGATCATGTCTACATAGTTCTCGAACCCGTAGGGTCCGCACGCTTAAAGTTCGATGACGGTTATATAATGAGTTTATGTGTTTTGATGTACCGAAGGTAGTTCGGAGCCCCGGATGAGATCGGGGACATGACCAGGAGTCTCGAAATGGTCGAGACATAAAGATCAATATATTGGACGACTATATTCGGACATTGGAAATGTTCCGAGTGATTCGGGTATTTTTCGGAGTACCGGAGAGTTACGGGAATTCACCGGGGAGTATATGGGCCTTATTGGGCTTTAGGGGAAAGAGAGAGGAGAGGCTGCGCGCCCCCCCAAGGCCTAGTCCGAATTAGACTAGGGGGAGGGGCTGCGCCCCCTCCTTCCTTCTCTTCTCTCTCCCCTTTCCTTGACTCCCACTCCTACTACTTGGAAGGGGGGAATCCTACTCCCGGTGGGAGTAGGACTCCTCCTAGGGCGCGCCATAGAGAGGGCCGGCCCTCCCCCTCCTCCACTCCTTTATATACGGGGAGGGGGCACCCCTTGGAAACACAACAATTGATCTCTTGATCTCTTAGACGTGTGTGGTGCCCCCTCTTCCACCATAATCCACCTCGATAATATCGTAGCGGTGCTTCGGCGAAGCCCTGCGTCGGTAGAACATCATCATCGTCACCACGCTGTCGTGCTGACGAAACTCTCCCTCAACACTCGGCTGGATCGGAGTTCGAGGGACGTCATCGAGTTGAACGTGTGCATAACTCGGAAGTGCCGTGCGTTCGGTACTTGATCGGTCGGGTCGTGAAGACGTACGACTACATCAACCGCGTTGTGCTAACGCTTCCGCTTTCGGTCTACGAGGGTACGTGGACACACTCTCCCCTCTCGTTGCTATGCATCACCATGATCTTGCGTGTGCGTAGGAAATTTTTTGAAATTACTACGTTCCCCAACAGTGGCATCCGAGCCAGGTTTTATGCGTTGATGTTATATGCACAAGTACAACACAAGTGAGTTGTGGGCGATATAAGTCATACTGCTTACCAGCATGTCACACTTTGGTTCGGCGGTATTGTTGGATGAAGCGGCCCGGACCGACATTACGCGTACGCTTACGTGAGACTGGTTTTACCGCCGTGCTATGCACACAGGTGACTAGCGGGTGTCAGTTTCTCCAACTTTAGTTGAACCGAGTGTGGCTACGCCCGGTCCTTGGGAAGGTTAAAACATCACCAATTTGACAAACTATCGTTGTGGTTTTGATGCGTAGGTAAGAACGGTTCTTGCTCAGCCCGTAGCAGCCACGTAAAACTTGCAACAACAAAGTAGAGGGCGTCTAACTTGTTTTTGTAGGGCATGTTGTGATGTGATATGGTCAAAGCATGATGCTAAATTTTATTGTATGAGATGATCATGTTTTGTAACCAAGTTATCGGCAACTGGCAGGAGCCATATGGTTGTCGCTTTATTGTATGCAATGCAATCGCCCTGTAATGCTTTACTTTATCACTAAGCGGTAGCGATAGTCCTAGAAGCATAAGATTGGCGAGACGACAACGATGCTACGATGGAGATCAAGGTGTCGCGCCGGTGACGATGGTGATCATGACGGTGCTTCGGAGATGGAGATCACAAGCACAAGATGATGATGGCCATATCATATCACTTATATTGATTGCATGTGATGTTTATCTTTTATGCATCTTATCTTGCTTTGATTGACGGTAGCATTATAAGATGATCTCTCACTAAATTTCAAGATAATAGTGTTCTCCCTGAGTATGCACCGTTGCCAAAGTTCGTCGTGCCCAGACACCACATGATGATCGGGTGTGATAAGCTCTACGTCCATCTACAACGGGTGCAAGCCAGTTTTGCACACGCAGAATACTCAGGTTAAACTTGACGAGCCTAGCATATGCAGATATGGCCTCGGAACACTGAAACCGAAAGGTCGAGTGTGAATCATATAGTAGTTATGATCAACATAGTGATGTTCACCATTAAAAACTACTCCATTTCACGTGATGATCGGTTATGGTTTAGTTGATGTGGATCACGTGATCACTTAGATGATTAGAGGGATGTCTATCTAAGTGGGAGTTCTTAAGTAATATGATTAATTGAACTTAAATTTATCATGAACTTAGTCCTGGTAGTATTAGCATATCTATGTTGTAGATCAATAGCTCGCGTTGTTGCTTCCCTATGTTTATTTTGATATGTTCCTAGAGAAAAACTATGTTGAAAGATGTTAGTAGCAATGATGCGGATTGTATCCGTGATCTGAGGATTATCCTCAGTGCTGCACAGAAGAATTATGTCCTTGATGCACCGCTAGGTGACAGACCTATTGCAGGAGCAAATGCAGATGCTATGAACGTTTGGCTAGCTCAATATGATGACTACTTGATAGTTTAGTGCACCATGCTTAATGGCTTAGAATCGGGACTTCAAAGACGTTTTGAACGTCATGGACCATATGAGATGTTCCAGGAGTTGAAGTTAATATTTCAAGCAAATACCCGAGTTGAGAGATATGAAGTCTCCAACAAGTTCTATAGCTAAAAGATGGAGGAGAATAGCTCAAGCAGTGAGCATATGCTCAGATTGTCTGGATAAAATAGTGATTGACAGAATTCTCTAGTCACCATCACCAAGTTAGTAGAACTTCGTGATGAACTATAATATGCAAGGGATGACGAAAGTAATTCCCGAGCTCTTCGCGATGTTGAGATCGGCGAAGGTAGAAATCAAGAAAAGAGCATCAAGTGTTGATGGTTAACAAGATCACTAGTTTCTAGAAAAGGGAAAAGGGAAAGAAGGGGAACTTCAATAAGAACGACAAGCAAGTTGCTGCTCAAGTGAAGAAGCCCAAGTTTTGACCTAAGCCTGATACTGAGTGCTTCTACTGCAAAAAGGACTGGTCACTGGAAGCAGTACTACCCCAAACAATTGGCGGATAAGAAGGATGGCAAAGTGAACAAAAGTATATTTGATATACATGTTATTAATGTGTACTTTACTAGTATTTATAGCAACCCCTCGGTACTTGATACTGGTTCAGTTGCTAAAGAGTAGTAACTCGAAACGGGAGTTGCATAATGAACAGAAACTAGTTAAGGATGAAGTGACGATGTGTATTGGAAGTGGTTCCAAGATTGATATGATCATCATCGCACACTCCCTATACTTTCGGGATTAGTGTTGAACCTAAATAAGTGTTATTTGGTGTTTGCGTTGAGCATGAATATGATTTGATCATGTTTATTGCAATATGGTTATTCATTTAAGTTAGAGAATAATTGTTGTTCTGTTTACATGAATAAAACCTTATATGGTTACACACCCAATGAAAATGGTTCGTTGGATCTCGATCGTAGTGATACACATATTCATAATATTGAGGCCAAAAGATGCAGAGTTGATAATGATAGTGCAACTTATTTGTGGCACTGCCGTTTAGGTCATATTGGTGTAAAGCGCATGAAGAAACTCCATACTGATGGACTTTTGGAACCACTTGATTATGAATCACTTGGTACTTGCGAACCGTGCCTCATGGGCAAGATGACTAAAACGCCGTTCTCCGAAACTATGGAGCGAGCAGCAGATTTGTTGGAAATCATACATACAGATGTATGTGGTCCGATGAATGTTGAGGCTCGCGGCGGGTATCATTATTTTCTCATCTTCACAGACGATTTAAGCAGATATGGGTATATCTACTTAATGAAACATAAGTCTGAAACATTTGAAAATTTCAAAGAATTTCAGAGTGAAGTTGAAAATCATCGTAACAAGAAAATAAAGTTTCTACGATCTGATCATGGAGGAGAATATTTGAGTTACGAGTTTGGTCTTCATTTGAAACAATGCAGAATAGTTTCGCAATTCACGCCACCTGGAACACCACAGCGTAATGGTGTGTCCGAACATCGTAACCATACTTTATTAGATATGGTGAATCTATGATGTCTCTTACTGATTTACCACTATCGTTTTGGGGTTATGCATTAAAGACAGCTGCATTCACATTAAATAGGGCACCATCTAAATTCGTTGAGACGACACCTTATGAACTTTGGTTTGACAAGAAACCAAAAGTTGTCGTTTCTTAAAATTTGGGGTTGCGATGCTTATGTGAAAAAGTTTCATCCTGATAAGCTCAAACCCAAATCGGAGAAATGTGTCTTCATAGGATACCCAAAGGCACCTTCTATCACAGATCCAAAGGCAAGATATTCGTTGCTTATAATGGATCCTTTCTAGAGAAGGAGTTTCTCGCGAAAGAAGTGAGTGGGAGGAAAGTAGAACTTGATGAGGTAACTGTACCTGCTCCCTTATTGGAAAGTAGTTCATCACAGAAATTTGTTCCTGTGACTCCTACACCAATTAGTGAGAAGCTAATGATGATGATCATGTAACTTCAGATCAAGTTACTACCGAACCTCGTAGGTCAACCAGAGTGAGATCCGCACCAGAGTGGTACGGTAATCCTGTTCTGGAGGTCATGTTACTTGACCATGACGAACCTACGAACTATGAGGAAGCGATGATGAGCCCAGATTCCGCAAAATGGCTTGAGGCCATGAAATCTGAGATGGGATCCATGTATGAGAACAAAGTATGGACTTTGATTGACTTGCCCAATGATCGGCGAGCCATTGAGATTAAATGGATCTTCAAGAGGAAGACGGACGCTGATAGTAGTGTTACTATCTACAAAGCTAGAATTGTCGCAAAAGGTTTTCGACAAGTTCAAGGTGTTGACTACGATGAGAGTTTCTCACTCGTATCTATGCTTAAGTCTGTCCAAATCATGTTAGCAATTGCCGCATTTTATGAAATCTGGCAAATGGATAAACAAAACCGCATTCCTTAATGGATTTATTAAAGAAGAGTTGTATATGATGCAACCAGAAGGTTTTGTCAATCCTAAAGATGCTAACAAAATATGCAAACTCCAGCGATCCATCTATGGACTGGTGCAAGCATCTCGGAGTTGGAATATACGCTTTGATAAGTTGATCAAAGCATATAGTTTTATATAGACTTGCGGTGAAGCCTGTATTTACAAGAAAGTGAGTGGGAGCACTACAACATTTTATGATAAGTATATGTGAATGACATATTGTTGATCAGAAATAATGTAGAATTATTCTGCAAAGCATAAAGGAGTGTTTGAAAGGAGTTTTTCAAAGAAAGACCTCGGTGAACTGCTTATATAATGAGCATCAAGATCTATAGAGATAGATCAAGACGCTTGATAAGTTTTTTTTCAATGAGTACATACCTTGACAAGATTTTGAAGTAGTTCAAAATGGAACATTCAAAGAAAGAGTTCTTGCCTGTGTTACAAGGTGTGAAATTGAGTAAGACTCAAAGCCCGGCCACGGCATAAGATAGAAAGAGAATGAAAGTCATTCCCTATGCCTCAGCCATAGGTTCTATAAAGTATGCCAAGCCGTGTACCAAATCTATTGTATACCCTACACTGTGTTTAGCAAGGGAGTACAATAGTGATCTAGGAGTAGATCACTGGACAGCGGTCAAAATTATCCTTAGTGGAATAAGGATATGTTTCTCGATTATGGAGGTGACAAAAGGTTCGTCGTAAAGGGTTACGTCGATGCAAGTTTTGACACTGATCCAGATGACTCTAAGTCTCAATCTGGATACATATTGAAAGTGGGAGCAATTAGCTAGAGTAGCTCCGTGCAGAGCATTGTTGACATAGAAATTTGCAAAATACATACGGATCTGAATGTGGCAGACTCGTTGACTAAACTTCTCTCACAAGCAAAACATGATCACACCTTAGTACTCTTTGGGTGTTAATCACATAGCGATGGAACTAGATTATTGACTCTAGTAAACCCTTTGGGTGTTGGTCACATGACGATGTGAACTATGGGTGTTAATCACATGGTGATGTGAACTATTGGTGTTAAATCACATGGCGATGTGAACTAGATTATTGACTCTAGTGCAAGTGGGAGACTGAAGGAAATATGCCCTAGAGGCAATAATAAAGTTATTGTTTATTTCCTTATTCTCATGATAAATGTTTATTATTCATGCTAGAATTGTATTAACCGGAAACATAATACATGTGTGAATACATAGACAAACATGGTGTCACTAATATGCCTCTACTTGACTAGCTCGTTGATCAAAGATGGTTATGTTTCCTAGCCATAGACATGAGTTGTCATTTGATTAACGGGATCACATCATTAGGAGAATGATGTGATTGACTTGACCCATTCCGTTAGCTTAGCACACGATCGTTTAGTATTCTGCTATTGCTTTCTTCATGACTTATACATGTTCCTATGACTATGAGATTATGCAACTCCCATTTACGGGAGGAACACTTTGTGTGCTACCAAACGTCATAACGTAACTGGGTGATTATAAAGGTGCTCTACAGGTGTCTCCAAAGGTACTTGTTGGGTTGGCGTATCTCGAGATTAGGATTTGTCACTCCGATTGTCGGAGAGGTATCTCTGGGCCCACTCGGTAATGCACATCACTATAAGCCTTGCAAGCATTGCAACTAATGAGTTAGTTGCGGGATGATGTATTACAGAACTAGTAAAGAGACTTGCCGGTAACGAGATTGAACTAGGTATTGAGATACCGACGATCGAATCTCGGGCAAGTAACATACCGATGACAAAGGGAACAACGTATGTTGTTATGCGGTTTGACCGATAAAGATCTTCGTAGAATATGTGGGAGCCAATATGAGCATCCAGGTTCCGCTATTGGTTATTGACCGGAGATGTGTCTCGGTCATGTCTACATAGTTCTCGAACCCGTAGGGTCCGCACGCTTAAAGTTTGATGACGGTTATATTATGAGTTTATGTGTTTTGATGTACTGAAGGTAGTTCAGAGTCCCAGATGAGATCGGGGACATGACGAGGAGTCTCGAAATGGTCGAGACGTAAAGATTGATATATTGGACGACTATATTCGGACATCGGAAAGGTTCCGAGTGATTCGGGTATTTCTCGGAGTACCGGAGAGTTACGGGAATTCGCCGGGGAGTATATGGGCCTTATTGGGCTTTAGGGGAAAGAGAGAGGAGAGGCTGCGCGCCCCCCAAGGCCTAGTCCGAATTGGACTAGGGGGAGGGGCTGCGCCCCCCTCCTTCCTTCTCTTCTCTCTCCCCTTTCCTTGACTCCTACTCCTACTACTTGGAAGGGGGGAATCCTACTCCCGGTGGGAGTAGGACTCCTCCTAGGGCGCGCCATAGAGAGGCCCGGCCTTCCCCCTCCTCCACTCCTTTATATACGGGGAGGGGGGCACCCCTTGGAAACACAACAATTGATCTCTTGATCTCTTAGCCGTGTGCGGTGCCCCCCTTCACCATAATCCACCTCGATAATATCGTAGCGGTGCTTAGGCGAAGCCCTGCGTCGGTAGAACATCATCATCGTCACCACGCTGTCGTGCTGACAAAACTCTCCCTCAACACTCGGCTGGATCGGAGTTCGAGGGACGTCATCGAGTTGAACGTGTGCAGAACTCGGAGGTGTCGTGCATTCGGTACTTGATCGGTCGGATCGTGAAGACGTACGACTACATCAACCGCGTTGTGCTAACGCTTCCGCTTTCGGTTTACGAGGGTATGTGGACACACTCTCCCCTCTCGTTGCTATGCATCACCATGATCTTGCATGTGCGTAGGAATTTTTTTGAAATTACTACGTTCCTCAACAAGAAGGTGTACCCAACAGTCTCTTTTGGGTATCCTATGAAGACACATTCTCCGATTTGGGTTCGAGCTTATCAGGTTGAAGTTTTTTCACATAAGCATCGCAGCCCAAACTTTAAGAAACGACAACTTGGGTTTCTTGCCAAACCACAGTTCATAAGGTGTCGTCTCAACGGATTAGGTGGTTCCCTATTTAACGTGAATGCAGCCGTCTCTAAAGCATAACCCCAAAACGATAGCGGTAAATCAGTAAGAGACATCATAGATCGCACCATATCTAATAAAGTGCAGTTACGACGTTCGGACACACCATAACGCTGTGGTGTTCCGGGTGGCATGAGTTGCGAAACTATTCCGCATTGTTTCAAATGAAGACCAAACTCGTAACTCAAATATTCTCCTCCACGATCAGATCGCAGAAACTTTATTTTCTTGTTACGATGATTTTCCACTTCACTCTGAAATTCTTTGAACTTTTCAAATGTTTCAGACTTATGTTTCATCAAGTAGATATACCCATATCTGCTCAAATCATCTGTGAAGGTCAGAAAATAACAATACCCGCCGCGAGCCTCAATATTCATCGGACCGCATACATCAGTATGTATTATTTCCAATAAATCTGTTGCTCGCTCCATTGTTCCAGAGAACGGAGTTTTAGTCATCTTGCCCATGAGGCATGGTCCACAAGTACCAAGTGATTCATAATCAAGTGATTCCAAAAGTGCATCAGTATGGAGTTTCTTCATGCGCTTTACACCAATATGACCCAAACGGCAGTGCCACAAAAAAGTTGCACTATCATTATCAACTCTGCATATTTTGGCTTCAATATTATTGAATATGTGTATCACTACTATCGAGATTCAACAAAAATAGACCACTCTTCAAGGGTGCATGACCATAAAATATATTACTCATATAAATAGAACAACAATTATTCTCATATTTAAATGAATAACCGTCTCGCATCAAACAAGATCCAGATATAATGTTCATGCTTAACGCTGGCACCAAATAACAATTATTCAGGTCTAAAACTAATCCCGAAGGTAGATGTAGAGGTAGCGTGCCGACGGCGATCACATCGACTTTGGAACCATTTCCCACGCGCATCGTCACCTCATCCTTAGCCAATCTTCGCTTAATCCGTAGTCCCTGTTTTGAGTTGCAAATATTAGCAACAGAACCAGTATCAAATACCCAGGCACTACTGCGAGCATTAGTAAGGTACACATCAATAACATGTATATCACATATACCTTTGTTCACTTTGCCATCCTTCTTATCCGCCAAATACTTGGGGCAGTTCCGCTTCCAGTGACCAGTTCCTTTGTAGTAGAAGCACTCAGTCTTAGGCTTAGGTCCAGACTTGGGCTTCTTCACTTGAGCAGCAACTTGCTTGCCGTTCTTCTTGAAGTTCCCCTTCTTCCCTTTACCTTTCTTCTTGAAACTGGTGGTCTTGTTGACCATCAACACTTGATGCTCCTTCTTGATTTCTACCTCCGCAGCCTTTAGCATTGCGAAGAGCTCGGGAATTGTCTTATCCATCCCTTGCATATTATAGTTCATCACGAAGCTTTTGTAGCTTGGTGGCAGTGATTGAAGAACTCTGTCAATGACACTATCAACCAGAAGATTAACTCCCAGCTGAGTCAAGTGATTATGACACCCAGACATTTTGAGTATGTGTTCAATGACAGAACTATTCTCCTCCATTTTACAGCTGTAGAACTTATTGGAGACTTCATATCTCTCAATCCGGGCATTTGCTTGAAATATTAACTTCAATCCCTTGAACATCTCATATGCTCCATGACGTTCAAAACGTCGTTGAAGTCCCGGCTCTAAGCCGTAAAGCATGGCACACTGAACTATCAAGTAGTCATCAGCTTTGCTCTGCTAGGCGTTCACAACGTCCGGCGTTGCTCCTGCAGCGGGTCTTGCACCTAGCGGTGCTTCCAGGACGTAATTCTTCTATGCAGCAATGAGGATAATCCTCAAGTTACAGACCCAGTCCGTGTAGTTGCTACCATCATCTTTCAACTTAGATTTCTCTAGGAATGCGTTAAAATTCAACGGAACAGTAGCACGGGCCATTGATCTACAATAACATAGACATGCAAAATACTATCAGGTACTAAGTTCATGATAAATTAAAGTTCAATTAATCATATTACTTAAGAACTCCCACTTAGATTGACATCTCTCTAATCATCTAGGTGATCACGTGATCCAAATCAACTAAACCATGTCCGATCATCACGTGAGATGGAGTAGTTTTCAATGGTGAACATCACTATGTTGATCATATCTACTATATGATTCATGCTCGACCTTTCGGTCTCAGTGTTCCGAGGCCATATCTGCATATGCTAGGCTCGTCAAGTTTAACCCGAGTATTCTGCATGTGCAAAACTGGCTTACACCAGTTTATGTGAACGTAGAGCTTATCACACCCGATCATCACGTGGTGTCTCGGCACGGCGAACTGTAGCAACGGTGCATACTTAGGGAGAACACTTGTACCTTGAAACTTAGTGAGAGACCATCTTATAATGCTACCACCGAACTAAGCAAAATAAGATGCATAAAGTATAAACATCACATGCAATCAATATAAGTGATATGATATGGCCATCATTATCTTGTGCCTTTGATCTCCATCTCCAAAGCACCATCATGATCACCATCGTCACCGGCTTGACACCTTCATCTCCATCGAAGCATCGTTGTCGTCTCGCCAACTATTGCTTCTACGACTATCGCTACCGCTTAGTGATGAAGTAAAGCAATTACATGGCGATTGCATTTCATACAATAAAGCGACAACAATAAGGCTCCTGCCAGTTGCCGATAACTGTTACAAAACATGATCATCTCATACAACAATTTATATATCATCACGTCTTGACCATATCACATCACAACATACCCTGCAAAAACAAGTTAGACATCCTCTACTTGTTGTTGCAAATTTTATGTGGCTGCTACGGGCTTAGCAAGAACCTTTCTTACCTACGCATCAAAAACCACAATGATTTTTCGTCAAGTGTGTTGTTTTAACCTTCAACAAAGACTGGGCGTAGTCACACTCAATTCAACTAAAGTTGGAGAAACACACCCACTAGCCACCTGTGTGCGAAGCACGGCGGTAGAACCAGTCTCATGAACGCGGTCATGTAACGTCGGTCTAGCACACTTCATCCAACAATACGGCCGAATCAAAGTATGACATGCTGGTAAGCAGTATGACTATTATCACCCACAACTCTTTGTGTTCTACTCGTGCATATAACATCTATGCATAGACCTGGCTCTGATTCCATGATGACCCACAAGTATAGGGGATCTATCGTAGTCCTTTCGATAAGTAAGAGTGTCGAACCCAACGAGGAGCAGAAGGAAATGGCAAGCGGTTTTCAGTAAGGTATTCTGTGCAAGCACTGAAATTATCGGTAATAGATAGTTTTATGATAAGGTAATTCGTAACGGGTAACAAGTAACAAAAGTAAACAAGGTGCTGCAAGGTGGCCCAATCCTTTTTGTAGCAAAGGACAAGCCTGGACAAACTCTTATATAAAGGAAAACGCTCCCGAGTACACATGGGAATTATCGTCAAGCTAGTTTTCATCATGCTCATATGATTCGCGTTCGTTACTTTGATAGTTTGATATGTGGGTGGACTGGTGCTTGGGTACTGCCCTTCCTTGGACAAGCATCCCACTTATGATTAACCCCTCTCGCAAGCATCCGCAACTACGAAAGAAGAATTAAGGTAAACCTAACCATAGCATGAAACATATGGATCCAAATCAGCCCCTTACGAAGCAACGCATAAACTAGGGTTTAAGCTTCTGTCACTCTAGCAACCCATCATCTACTTATTACTTCCCAATGCCTTCTCCTAGGCCCAAACCATGGTGAAGTGTCATGTAGTCGACGTGCACATAACACCACTAGAGGAAAGACAACATACATCTCATCAAAATACTGAACGAATACCAAATTCACATGACTACTTACAGCGAGACTTCTCCCGTGTCCTCAGGAACAAACGTAACTACTCACAAACCATATTCATGTTCATAATCAGAGGGGTATTAATATGCATGAAGGATCTGAACATATGATATTCCACCGAATAAACCAACTAGCATCAACTACAAGGAGTAATCAACACTACTAGCAACCCACAGGTACCAATCTAAGGTTTTGAGACAAAGATCGGATACAACAGATGAACTAGGGTTTGAGAGGAGATGGTGCTGGTAAAGATGTTGATGGATATTGACCCCCTCCCGCTGAGAGGATTGATGGTGATGACGATGGTGACCATTTCCCCCTCTCGGAGGGATGTTTCCCCGGCAGAACAGTTCCGCCGGAGCCCTAGATTGGTTCTGCCCAGGTTCCGCCTCGAGACGGCGGCACGCCGTCCCAAAAGCTTCCTTATGATTTTTTCCAGGGCAAAAGACACCTTATACCATAAGATGGGCATCGGGGGGCTGCCAGGTGGCCCACGAGGCAAGGGGCGTGCCCAGGGGGTAGGGCGCTCCCTCCACCCTCGTGGACAGGGTGTGGGCCCCCTCTGGTGCTTTCTTCGCCCAATATTTTTAATATGTTCCTAAACTAACTTTCGTGGAGTTTCAGGACTTTTGGAGTTGTGCAGAATAGGTCTCTAATATTTGCTCCTTTTCCATCCCAGAATCCCAGCTGCCAGCATTCTCCTTCTTCATGTAAACCTTGTAAAATAAGAGAGAAAAGGCATAAGTATTGTGACATAATGTGTAATAACAGCCCATAATGCAATAAATATCGATATCAAAGCATGATGCAAAATGGACGTATCAACTCCCCCAAGCTTAGACCTCGCTTGTCCTCAAGCGGAAGCCGATATCGAAAAATATGTCGACATGTTTAGAGATAGAGGTGTCGATAAAATAAAATACGGACATGAAGACATCATGATCATTCTTAAAACAACAACATATATACTGTCATATGATTTCTTATGCTAAAGTAACAATCTATTCACAGTGTAAAGTATGAATCAGAAACTTCATTGAAAACTAACAAACTATAATCTTAGTCATTGAAGCAATTGCAATTTATCATAACATAGGAAAGAGTCAATATAAGAGCTTTTCAGCAAGTCCACATACTCAACTATCATTTAGTCTTTCACAATTGCTAATACTCACGCAATACTTATGGGTATGCAGTTTTAATCGGACACAGAGAAAGATAGGGGCTTATAGTTTTGCCTGTCAACCTTTTACCTCAAGGGTAATGTCAACAATAATGATTTATGAAAACCCACATCCAATTGGATATATATATATATATATATATATATATATATATATATATATATATATCAGGATCTTTCCAACACATAGTGCTTGCCAAAGGATAAAGTGTAAAAAGGAAAGGTGAAGATCACCATGACTCTTGTTTAAGGCATAAGACAAAAATAAAAGATAGGCCCTTCGCAGAGGGAAGCAGAGGTTGTCATGTGCTTTTATTGTTGGATGCACAAAATCTTAATGCAAAAGAACGTCTCTTTATATTGCCACTTGTGATAGGGACCTTTATTATGCAGTCCGTCGCTTTTATTTCTTCCATATCACAAGATCGTATAAAGCTTATTTTCTCCACACTAATAGATCATACATATTTAGAGATCAATTTTTATTGCTTGCAACAATGACAACTTACTTGAAGGATCTTACTCAATCCATAGGTAGATATGGTGGACTCTCATGTCAAAACTGGGTTTAAGGATATTTGGAAGCACAAGTAGTATCTCTACTTGGTGCAAAGAATTTGGCTAGCATGAGGGGGAAAGGCAAGCTCAACATGTTGGATGATCCGTGACAATATAATTTATTTTGGATATAAGAAAACATAACACATTACGTTGTCTTCCTTGTCCAACATCAACTTTTTAGCATGTCATATTTTAATGAGTGCTCACAATCATAAAAGATGTCCAAGATAGTATATTTATATGTGAAAACCTCTCTTTCTTTATTACTTCCTATTAGTTGTAACGATGACCAAAACTATGTTTGTCAATTCTCAACAAATTTTATTCATCATACTCTTTATATGTGAAGTCATTACTCTCCATAAGATCAATATGATCTTTTTATTTCTTTTTATTCTTCCTTTTATTCCCTCAAGATCATAGCAAGATAACCAAGCCCTCGACTCAAAACTAATCTTTATTATATATAGCTCACGGACTCGATTACATAGGTAAGGATCAACACAAAAACTCAAAGCTAGATCATACTAAACTTTATTCTACTAGATCAAGATATAACCAAAAGGATCGAACTAAGAAAAATGGTAAAGATAGAAGTGTGAAGGTGATACGATACCGGGGCACCTCCCCCAAGCTTGGCTGTTGCCAAGGGGAGTGCCCGTACCCATGTATTTATGTCTCTTTCTTCGGGGGTGGTGATGATGGAGTTGTTGATGACGGGGTGTCGCACATCGAGCGTAGGAGATCCTCCAACTTGCGAATAATACCCTTGAGTGCGGTGATATGCTCTTGCAACAAAAGGTTTTCATGTGTGAGATACTTATTTTGTATGCGAGCTATCTCAATTATCTTGAAAGCTTCAATCTCAGTTGGGGTAAGATGATTGTAGTAAGGTTGAGAGAAGCCTTCTTCTTCTACTGTCGGGACTTCCTCCTTCGCGACCTCCTTGATCTTGTCATCTTCCTTGGTTTCCCGGATTTCTTCCCGCTTCACCTCTATCTTCATTAGCCAAGCATCCTCGCCCGCGTTGTTGGAGGAGGGGGACGACATGATGCCTGACCTTGAAAACTCTGGCAGAAAATAGCTCGGAACAAAAACAGAGGATATTTGCGTGGTACGGTGGTCAAAACCTTCGGGAGATTATATAATGAATTTTTACCGACCAAAAGAAGTACCGTGTAAGAAAACGAAGTCCAGAGGGCACACGAGGTGCCCACGAGGCAGGGGGTGCGCCCAGGGGGGTAGGGCGCGCCCTCCACCCTCGTGGACGCCTTGTGTCCTTCCCGGACTACTTATTATTTTCCTATTTTCTTAAATATTCCAAAACGGAGAAAAATTGCTATTAGAACTGTTTTGGAGTCGGTTTACTTACTGTACCACATACCTATTCCTTTTCGGAGTCTGAAACGTTCTGGAAAGTGTCCCTTATGTACTCCTCCGGGGTTACGGTTTCAATAACATTAGTTTCAACATTTATGAGATTACGTGAGATATAATGTTTGATTCTTTGACCGTTCACCACCTTTGGATTTGTACCTTCGAAGTTGTTGATTTTTATGGCACCGGAACGATAGACCTCCTCGATAACGTAAGGACCTTCCCATTTAGAGAGAAGTTTTCCTATAAAAAATCTTAAACGAGAGTTGTATAACAAAACATAATCACATACGTTAAACACACGCTTTTGTATCCTTTTGTCATGCCATCTTTTAACTTTTTCTTTAAACAGTTTGGCATTCTCATAGGCGTGGGTTCTCCACTCATCAAGTGAGCTAATGTCAAATAGTCTCTTCTCACCGGCAAGTTTGAAATCATAATTGAGCTCTTTAATGGCCCAATATGCCTTATGTTCTAGTTCGAGAGGTAAGTGACATGCTGATACGTCTCCAATGTATCTATAATTTTTGATTGTTCCATGCTATTATATTATCTGTTTTGGATGTTTAATGGGCTTTATTATGCACTTTTATATTATTTTTGGGACTAACCTATTAACCGAAGGCCCAGTGCAAATTGTTGTTTTTTTGCCTATTTCAGTGTTTCGCAGAAAAGGAATATCAAGCGGAATGAAACCTTCGCGAGGATCGTTTTTGGAACAAACGCAACCTAGGAGACTTGGAGTGGACGTCAAGGAAGCAACGAGGCAGCTACGAGGCAGGGAGGCGCGCCCAGAGGGTAGGCGCGCCCCCACCCTCATGGGCCCCTCGTAGCTCCACCGACCTACTTCTTTCGCCTATATATACTCTTATACCCTGAAAGCATCCAGGGGAGCCACGAAACCTATTTTCCACCACCGCAACCTTCTGTACCCGTGAGATCCCTTCTTGTGGCCTTTTACGGCACTCCGCCGGAGGGGGAATCAATCACGGAGAGCTTCTACATCAATACCATAGCCTCTCCAATGATGTGTGAGTAGTTTACCACAGACCTTCGGGTCCATAGTTACTAGCTAGATGGCCTCTTCTCTCTCTTTGGATTTCAATACAAAGTTCTCCTCGATCTTCTTGGAGATCTATTCGACGTAATTCTTTTTGCGGTGTGTTTGTCGAGATTCGATGAATTGTGGGTTTATGATCAAGATTATCTATGAACAATATTTGATTCTTCTCTGAATTCTTATATGCATGATTTTGATATATTTGCAAGTCTCTTTGAATTATCGGTTTAGTTTGGCCTACTAGATTGATCTTTCTTGCAATGGGAGAAGTGCTTAGCTTTGGGTTCAATCTTGCGGTGCTCGATCCCAGTGACAGAAAGGGAAACAACATGTATTGCATTATTGCCATCGAGGATAAAAAGATGGGGTTTATATCATATTGCTTGAGTTTATCCCTCTACATCATGTCATCTTGCCTAATGCGTTACTCTATTCTTATGAACTTAATACTCAAGATGCATGCTGGATAGCGGTCGATGTGTGGAGTAATAGTAGTAGATGCAGAATCGTTTCGGTCTACTTGTCACGGACGTGATGCCTATGTTCATGATCATGCCTAGATATTCTCATAACTATGCGCTTTTCTATCAATTGCTCGGCAGTAATTTTTTCACCCACCGTAGAATTTGCTATCATGAGAGAAGCCACTAGTGAAACCTATGGCCCGGGTCTATTTTCCATCATATTAATCTCCCGCTTACGTGCTATTTCTGTCACCGTTTATTTTGCAATCTTTACTTTTCAATCTATACAACAAAAATACCAAAAATATTTATCTTATTATCTTTATCAGATCTCACTTTTGCAAGTGGCCGTGAAGGGATTGACAACCCCTTTATCACGTTGGTTGTAAGGTTCTTGATTGTTTGTGCAGGTACTAGGTGATTTGCCTGTAGTCTCCTACTGGATTGATACCTTGGTTCTAAAAAACTGAGGGAAATACTTACGCTACTTTGCTGCATCACCCTTTCCTCTTCAAGGGAAAACCAACGCATGCTCAAGAGGTAGTAAGAAGGATTTCTGGCGTCGTTGCCGGGGAGATTTGTGCCAAGTCAAGTCAAGATTTGATCTCCCAACAACTAGCCATTTCTGGCGCCGTTGTCGGGGGATCTACGCACAAGTCAAGACACACCAAGTACCCATCACAAACTCTTCTCCCTCGCATTACATTATTTTCCATTTGCCTCTCGTTTTCCTCTCCCCCACTTCACCCTTGCCGTTTTATTCGCCCTTTTTCCGTTCGTCTCTTTTTGCTTATTTCTTGTGTGTCCGTGTATTATTTCGTTTGTTTCGCCGTCATGGACAGTCCTTCTATCATTGTTAGTACTCCCGAAAATGAAGTTCTTAATTTTAAGCAAAGGGAGGGAGAAAATTTAAAAGATGCTTGGTATAAAATTTGCAATGCTTAGAACAGATCCACCAGGAAGCAATCCACTTCTGTTCTTCTTCGCAATTTTTATGTAGGCATCATTCCTTGGAATAGATATATTCTTTTTTTGAAGGTTAGGACAGTAGGAAAGGCTCCTACTGCTTATATATATTACCACAATGTAAAAGTTTTGTTACATATGCACAGGGGGGAGGGAGGGAGAAGAACAACTACATAACTAAGTTACAAGGTGGAGGCAACTTCCTTAGCAAGGATCCCTCTACAGCTCCCTCTATGTATAGGTTCATTGTATAGTAGCCAAAGTGTCGTGCACAAGTTGTTTTTTGTGATCAGGTAGCCTGTGTAAGAGGTCTCGAAAATCATTTTTGAACCTCCCTTTCCAAGAGTCAATGCATGGCAGCACTTTTCTAAAGTAATTGTTGTTACGTTCCTTCCACAAGCTCCAAGCTGCCAGGAGGAAAATCTCCATGATCATTTTGTGATTGTGCCTTTCTTTCAATCTTTCTAGCAGCTGAAGGCGATGTTGGTGATCACTCCAGGTAATGTTCAGTATCCTCCAGCAAGATTGGCTGAAAGTGCAGTGGAAGAAGAGGTGTTCCACTGTTTCTTCAATGTGTTGACCACATAACAAACAGTCCAGGTTGGTCCCAATGTTATAGTGTCTCCGTTTTAGCATGTTCCTTGTATTGAGACGGTCAGAAAGTAGCAGCCACCTGAAAACCTTTATCTTAGCCGTGCACTTAGTTTTCCATAGCCATTTGAATGCCACATGTGCAGTTATCTCTCTGAAGTAGTAACTGTAGTATGATGTTGTTTTGAAACTTTGTGCACCCTAATAGCAGGTCCATGTATCATTCGCGTTCGTGAGTTCCACGTTTGCTACCTCTCTTTGGATTTGCCTCAGCTCATCGTGGGCTTGTACTGAAAGTGGTAGATGAAAGGTTGTTGCCAGATCAGTTGTGTTGAGGAAGGCCTGAATCGGAATGTCTCCGTTCTTGCAGTAAGAAAATGCTCTTGGGTACTTTTCCTCATATATAGAATTGTTCCAGTCGTCTTTCCAGAACAGGGCTGAGCTGCCATTGTGCACATTGACTTGGGTCACTCCTCGATAAATTGGCATTAGTTGGATGAGGTCCCGCCACCAAAAGGAGCCGCAGGGCTCTGTTGCATGGGGTACAGACTCTGTATAGTAAGTATTCCAGATGAGGCTAACCCAGGGCGTGTCATGCTGATTGTAGAACTTGTGTAGGAGTTTGAGCAACAAAGCATCGTTTTGAACATGTAGGTCCAGTATCCCGAGCCCACCACTCTTTTTTGGGCGGCAAACCATGGACCAAGCTGCCAACGAATTACATTTGTCCCCATTATCCGTTTTCTTGTTCCAGAGGTAGTACCGTCTGATTTTGTCCAATTGGGCAATAATTTTCGGAGGGAGTCTTAATGTACCCATGGGGTAGATAGCCAGTGACATGATGATGGAGTTGAGAAGTGCTAGTCTACCCGCATAAGACATGAGTGACATAGCCGCCGTAATTTTCCTTTCTGCCTTGCAAACAAACGGTGTCAGATCCAGAACCGAAGGTCGAGTAGTACCTAAGGGCAACCCAAGGTAAGTGAATAGCATGGTTGCTTGAGCACAGCCAAAAATCGCTGTCAGCGTATCGCATTTGTCCTGAGGGGTGTTGATGGGCACCAAAGTTGACTTATGAAAGTTGATTTTGAGTCCCACTGAAGTGGCATAATCCTCAAGTATGTGCTTGATCTTGGCAGCCTAGTTGATGCAAGCAGGGAGGACAATTATTGTGTCATCAGCGTATTGAATCACCGGGTATTGGTCATTTCCCTTTGGTGGGATCGGGTGTTGGATGGTCTGGTTTTGAAGAGCCTCATTAAGAGTGGTTTGGAGCAGGTCAGCTGCTAACACAAATAGCAATGGTGATAGAGGATCGCCCTGACGCACTCCACATTTGCAGAGAAATTGGCGGCCTGGCACCCCGTTGAGAAGCACCGAGGATTTGCCCGATGAGAAGATATTTTCCATCCAGGTTAGCCATTGGGTTGGAAAGCCCATGTGTTTCATAATGAGCAACATCGCAGGGTGTTGTATCGTATCAAATGCCTTCGCGAAGTCTAGTTTCAAAAGTACGATCTCACGTTTGGACGCTTGGCACTGATGAATATACTCGAAAGCCCAGGCAAGGCAGTCATGAATGGAACGACCACGGAGGAAGCCATATTGGTTGCGATGAACAATCTGCAGAATAATCTTCTGAAGGCGATTGGCAAGGATCTTGGTTATAAGCTTAAGACAGCAATTCAGGAGCGTGATCGGGCAAAAGTCATTGACTGTCACAGGAGCATTCGTCTTAGGTATCAAAGTGATATGTCCATAATTGATGCTCTCCAGATTTAAATTTCCTCCATGGAACTCTTCACATAGCTGATAAATATCATGTTTGATAATAGGCCAGCAAGCTTTAATGAATGCACCGTTAAACCCATCCGGTCCTGGGGCCCTATCTGGTGGCATTTCTTTGACTACCGCGTCTATTTCTGCATGTGTAAAGGGGGTAATCAGGCTGTCAAAATCTACCTCTCGTCAGAGCATTTGTGAGAGGTTGAACTTCATTGGTTGTGGGTTGTATGATCCCAGTCTGTCCTTGTATGTATCAAACAGGATTGTCTCTTTCGCTATGTGATCGTCCACCTCAACTCCATTGTGATCTTGCAAGGTTTTTATAAAGTTCTTTCTGTATCTTTCAGTGGCCACCGCTTGAAATTTTTTGGAATTCTCATCACCGAATTGAATCCATCGAATGGTGCATCATTTTTTCCAATGTTCTTTTTGATATTGTAGAAGGCGAAGCAAGTGTTTTTTGAGTATATCTCTGAAATTACCTTTGGGCAAAGTGAGGGATCGCCGGTCTGCAATGTTGTCTAGTTCAACCAGAGCTTTATTGGTGTTCTCAATCGCAATTTTCAGTCTAGAGATATGACGGCTCTAATGGTTGAGAGCGTGACGGACTGCCTTGAGTTTTTGACACAGACGGGATGCTGCATTGGCCCTCTTGTTATATTTGATCGGTTTATTCCATGCTAGGGACACAACATCCATAAACCCTGGGTGTGCGACCCAGTAGGTTTCAAACCTGAATATCTTACTGCGTGGGATGGTGGTCTGAATGGCCACAGAGCAGGGTACATGATCAGAGACTGGCTTACCAAGGGGGGTCACCGTGGTGTTTGGAAACGTGGCAGTCCAGTTTAAGGATGTGAAAAACCAGTCGAGCTGTTCCAACAGAGGGTTTTGTTGCATGTTAGACCACGTATATCTTCTGCCCTTTATAGGTAGCTCAGTTAGATTTTGTTCACGGATAAAGTCATTGAAAGTGAACATATCGTGGACGTCCCCTCCTGGTTTATTGCGATTTTCCGGTGAGCGTATGTAATTAAAATCACCCAGAATGAGCCAATCTTCTGTCGAAGGAATATGCAAGTCAAAAAGCCATTGTGTATATGTGGATCTTTGTTCTCCTTGACAAGGACCGTATACATTCACTAGTTTCCAACGATGGCCCGATTGGGTTGACGTAAATTCGACCCCCAGAGCAAAATGTTCAGATAAGAAAACCCATCCCGTGAAAAGATGACTATTCCATATCGTAATAATACCACCCGAAGCGCCGCGCGAAGGAATATAAGCAAACTTATCAAATCGTTTGGGGCATAAAGCTTTAAGGGAGGAATCATCAAAGCAAGGCATTTTTGATTCTTGCAAACATATAACCGCACAGCCACTAACGTTGATTGCATTAGAGAGAACTAGCAGTTTGTCTGACGAATTAAGACCACGGATGTTCCAACATAACACGTTCCAGTTTTGCAAAAGAGGCATAAAAGTAAAGATACTAGAGGATAACTAGATCGAGGAGGTCGATCCATCCGCTGGCTTGGAAGGCGCAGCAACCGTCAGTTCTTCTGCTGGAATAGCACACAGCTGTGTGCCGATAGCTTGCATTGACTCAATTGTCGTTGGTGGTGGGATCTCTGCACCTTGCACTTGAGGGAGGTTGTCTTCTGCAGTAACTGGAGCAGCAGGGTTGATGCGGGACTTCACCTTGGATTTAGGAAGATGCGTGTCAGAAGGTTGGGGGACCCGGAATCCATCGTACTTGGTCGATCTGTTGCTGTGACGAAGTGATGTGGTGTCCACACGAACAGGAAGCTTCCCTTTGCGCTGCTTGTTAGCTCTGTTGCTAGCTTCAGGCATAATACTTTCTACATCAGACTGAACTTCCTCCAGAGAAGTGTTGCTGTCAGCAGACAGAGCAGAGGAACCAGATTCAGAGAAAGCAAGTGCAGTATTGGATTGTTGCTGAGATGTGTCCAAAGAGCTGTTCTCGGAGGTGTCCTGACTAGCAGCACCAATGATACCAAGAGGTGTGTCCACCGGAGCAGTTAGTGCCAGCAGATTGTTGTTGTTGTTGTTGAAAGCAGGTTCAGTCAGTTCAGAAATGTGCTCTGTATTCACTGGAGCTGAGTGACCTGGAAGTAGCATCTGAGTAAACTGAATCCCTGTGCTCCCCATGTCCACTTGAATCTCCACACGAAGATTGTCATTCCTGAAGCCATATCCACCATTCCATGGCCCAACTGACGCCAAGAGAGGGCGCATCGCCGCAAAGATAGAGTTATTCAGTTGCTGACGGGGCACCGGGTTGTTCAGCAGGAGTGCCATAAGCTGCTCACCTTGAGTGGAGAGACCAAAACGAATCCCTTGCGCATGTAGTTCCACAGAAACATTGATGCACTCGACAGCAGCAGGTGGTTCCATGTCACTAGGCAACACTATCATAGCCAGGGAGTGTTCAGAGCTAGAATCATCAGAGGCAGTGATGGAATCGTTCCAGGCTTGAGCAGCACTATCCACTGTATTGTTGTCAGGGACTAATCCATCTTGCACTGAGAGATCTTGTTCAGCCAACCACGCTTGGTAATTCATCAGGAACGGCGACATAGGAGGAGCAGGAGGTTCGGGCCAGGCGCCCCAACCTTGATTAGCATTACCAGGTGCAGCCTGACCTTCAGGTGGCGCATTGTTAGGAGCAGCGTTCTGCACGAGCCAAGCATGGACCTGTTCTTGATACAGTTGCTCTGCAGTGAGATGAGGACCATGGAGGGGTGTGGATTGCCATCAGGTGGGGGTTCTTCTTCGCCAGCAGGGGCACCTCAGGGAGCAATGCATTCCAATCATTGCTACGAAGTATGGTGATTTGCACTGTCCAACAGTCGCGAGCACCACCGAGTTGCCAAACTACAAAGCTCTTCGGGATAAGTCTGAGACTGATCACACGCGCTTTGATAAGCATGAACCGGCGATCCTGCCGTGGGTTATACCAGGAAACTAAAGACCCAAATCCACCCAGAGACTTGTTGATGTAATAGTCCGTCTGGTAATCATAAGGGAAGCCGAAGTACATAAGCCAGACCTCGGGTCCAAAGGAGGTAGTGCGGCGGTCCAGAGATTCATGGTGAGGAACAAAGGATACAAGCAGATCTTCATCTTCTAACTCAAAGGGTGTGGCAACCGCAGTGTCCCTGATGAACGAGTCTACAAATCCAAAGATCCCTATGCCAAAAGGATGGTCGCTGACCTCTCGGTGGTAAAAAGCTGAGCTTCATGGAGCAAACCTCGGATGGTGTTGCGGATGGCGGCCCGGCGGTGCAGAGGGACGTAGTGGCTTGTCTCCGCTATTGCCAGGTAATCGTGGTTGAGAGGAGGGATCGTGCCAATCACCATGCCGCTGCGGACGACACAGTTTGCCGGACCAGGCTCGACGGCGAAACCCGACGGCAGGATTGGGACGGGGTTGAGGGGATAGTTGGCCATTGCAGTGGAGCAGAACGAAGGTGGCAGGGGGGCGAATGGGTGGGCAAGGGCGGTGTCGCTTGGGAAATCACAACATAAGTTGGAACATGAGGGGTAGGATGGGAAGTCTGCGACATTTTCGGGGCCCACTTCCAGTTTTGTTTAAATTGCTTTTTGAGACAGGCACGTTCCAGATGCCCATAGTGACCGCAGGATGAGCATCGGGCGGTAGTTCTCGGTCCGGGCTGTCTATCCATAATAGGTAATATGTGTGCAGATAATCCGGTATTGTGGATTGCTTTCTCCTGGTTATTTATTAAGGAATTATGAATCTTTGGTAAAGACCGGGAGGGGCAATCAATTACCTTATGACCAGGAGAGGAGTAATAAATGCAAATAGTCGAGCTTGGCAATGTATTTTCTGGTGTCCCCATTGTAGGCATTTAGAGCAGAGGGAGGCCCAATTGATGGATAAAGTATCAATGTCCTCCTGAGAATAGCAGGCTTGGGCCAGATCCGCCTTGTGATGGCGAGGATAGGAGGCCAACTGGAGTGGGCCGGGGCATATTTGAAAGTTGAGGCCAGGAAACTCTGTGGCAAACGTGGATAAAGCACCTTGATCGGGCATTTAAAAGCTCCCAGACATAAAAAATCAGGGGTATTATTATCCTCCAAATCTGCTTGTCGGAGATAAATGTCCATTAAGGATTTGTGTCTGCTGATAACCTTAATTGCCGGTTTGTCATTAATGCACGCAACGAATTCGCCAAATTTGATTTGTTCATGATCAATGATCGAAGAACCAGAATGAACCGGAGAGATCATGGAAGAAGAAGCCTCAGCAGCATTGGAATTAGAGAAATTCATATGTGTCATCGGGACCAATGCAAACTTACTGAATTCTCTTCGTGATGAGTCTTGATCAATAGAGGCTTGAGTGAATAAATCCAGTTTTGATGAGACTGCCATAGAACGGCGATTAACAAGTTCTGGCAAGGCCATGTCCGCATGCCAAATATCAGGAGAAATCGAAGCTCGAGTGAAACGGCCATTGAATAGATGAAAGTGACACACAAAATCCGGCCACACTCGATCCTTGAGACCATAGATGAAATGACCCACTTTATTATTGGCCACCGAGAACTTAAAAGCACGCGGATTAATTTGCTTCACCTTGAAACCAGAACTGATTCCGCCAATGCAGCATTGTAAGGCAATACCCACAGAATCCACATTGAGCGGGAAGGAGGCCGAAGAGAAAGTGACCACAAGAAAGAACTCCTGATGATCACGAGAAGGAGAGAAGTGCACCGTGGAACCAAATTTTCTCCTCACCTGATCCGCAAGGGCAAGCCCCGGAGCAAAATCCCAGTGAAGAAGACTGTCCATCTTGAACTAATCTAGAGATCGCCATGATTCTCGGTGGAGCAGGTGGAGGCGGGAGAGGAGAGGAGAGGGGGTGGGAGAGAGCCATTTCGGTCGAATAGATATATTCTTGATACCATTACCGGAGGAAATTTCTTGGGTAGCCATACTTTTGATTCTTATAATGCTATGATAGATTTATTTGGCCCACCACCTCTTTTGGTTAACGGAACTATTTTAACTTTGGAACATGTGATGCAAAGGCTTGAAATTATTGAAAATAAAGTTGCCACTATAGAATTGATCGAGATTTTGGATAAAAAGATCCACAACCAAATTACCCAATATGGATCTAAGGTAGGAGTCACTCTGAAAAACTTCCGAGAAAAAGAACCCATAGTTAATGAAAAGATAGATCAAGATTCCACTAGAATTGACAAACTTGAGGATATTATTACCAACTTAGGGTCTGCCTTTTCTGCCGTGAGGAATACTCCAAATCCTCCTACTACCAAAGTTGCTAAGTTTATGTATGTTCCTAAAAATAATGGTGAATCTTCTAGTAAGGGAAATGCGGATCACAAATCAATAAGTGTTCACCCCAATTTTTTTGCTATCATTAAGGAACCTTTTGTTACAAATGAATTTCTTGATTTCTTGCCTAGGAGTTTGATCATCAATAAATAGAAAGAAACTTCTAAAGGTTATAAGTGCTCAATTGAAGAATTGCATACCAAAGATGACAATACCTAGATCTATTCTTGTTTTTATGCCTAGCTAGGGGCGTTAAACGATAGCGCTTGTTGGGAGGCAACCCAATTTTATTTTTGTTCATTGATTTTTGTTCCTGTTTAGTAATAAATAATTCATCTAGCCTCTGGTTAGATGTGGTTTTATGTTTTAATTAGTGTTTGTGCCAAGTAAAACCTATAGGATCTTCTTGGGTGATAATTATTTGATCTTGCTAAAAAGACAGAAACTTTCTGCTCACGAAATAATTGTTAAAAATCACCAAAAAGTGATAAAATACTGATTCCAATTGCAGTAGATCAATAATCAAATTATCTAGGTTTTCCTATTTTGGAAGATTTTTCTGAGTTACATAAGTTTGCGTTTGATATAGATTACTACAGACTGTTCTGTTTTTGACAGATTCTGTTTTTGTGTGTTGTTTGCTTATTTGATGAATCTATGGCTAGTATCGGGGGGTATGAACCATAGAGAAGTTGGAACAAAGTAGGTTTAACACCAATATAAATAAAGAATGAGTTCATTACAGTACCTTAATGTGGTGGTTTGTTTTCTTACACAAACGGAGCTCATAAGATTTTCTGTTGAGTTTTGTTGTGAAGTTTTCAAGTTTTGGGTAAAGATTTGATGGATTATGGAATAAGGAGTGGCAAGAGCCTAAGCTTGGGGATGCCAAAGGCAACCCAAGGTAAAATTCAAGGACAACCAAAAGCCTAAGCTTGGGGATGCCCCAGAAGGCATCCCCTCTTTCGTCTTCGTCTATCAGTAACTTTACTTGAGGCTATATTTTTATTCACCACATGATATGTGTTTTGCTTGGAGCGTCTTGTATGATTTGAGTCTTTGCTTTTTTGTTTACCACAATCATCCTTTCTGTACACACCTTTTGAAGAGACACACATGAATCAGAATTTATTAGAATACTCTATGTGCTTCACTTATATCTTTTGAGCTAGATAATTTTGTTCTAGTGCTTCGCTTATACCTTTAAGAGCACGGTGGTGGTTTTATTTTATAGAAATTATTGATCTCTCATGCTTCACTTATATTATTTTGAGAGTCCTTTAGAACAGCATGGTAATTTGCTTTGGCTATAAAATTAGTCCTAATATGATAGGCATCCAAGATGGGTATAATAAAAACTTTCATATAAAGCGCATTGAATACTATGAGAAGTTTGATACTTGATGATTGTTTTAAGATATGAAGATGGTGATATTAGAGTTTTGCTAGTTGAGTAATTGTGAATTTGAGAAATACTTGTGTTGAAGTTTGCAAGTCCCGTAGCATGCACGTATGGTAACCGTTGTGTGACAAATTTGAAACATGAGGTGTTCTTTGATTGTCATCCTTATGAGTGGCGGTCGGGGACGAGCGATGGTCTTTTCCTACCAATCTACCCCCTAGGAGCATGCGTGCTTGGTTTTTGATGACTTGTAGATTTTTGCATTAAGTATGTGAGTTCTTTAGTCTAATGTTGAGTCCATGGATTATACGCACTCTCACCTTTCCATCATTGCTAGCCTCTTCGGTACCGTGCATTGCCCTTTCTCACCTTGAGAGTTGGTGCAAACTTCGCCGGTGCATCCAAACCCCGTGATATGATACGATCTATCACACATAAACCTCCTTATATCTTCCTCAAAACAGCCACCATACCTGCCTATTATGGCATTTCCATAGCCATTCCGAGATATATTGCCATGCAACTTTCCACCGTTCTGTTTATTATGACATGCTTCATCATTGCCATATTGCCTTGCATGATCATGTAGTTGACATCGTATTTTTGGCAAGGCCACCATGCATAATTTTTCATACATTTCACTGTTGTTTCATTGCCCATCCCGGTACACCGCCAGAGGCACTCATATAGAGTCATATTTTGTTCTAGTATCGAGTTGTAATCATTGAGTTGTAAATAAATAGAAGTGTGATGATCATCATTAATAGAGCATTGTCCCATGAAAAAAAAGCCAAATAAAAAAAGGAAAGGCCAAATAATAATAATAAAAAGAAAGGCCAAAAAAGGGGAAGGCCCAAAAAAAAGAAGGGACAATGCTACTATCCTTTTTCCACACTTGTGCTTCAAAGTAGCACCATGATCTTTATGGTAGAGAGTCTCTTATTTTGTCACTTTCATATACTAGTGGGAATTTTTCATTATAGATCTTGGCTTGTATATTCCAACAATGGGCTTCCTCAAATGCCCTAGGTCTTCGTGAGCAAGCAAGTTGGATGCACATCCACTTAGTTTCTTTTGTTGAGCTTTCATACATTTATAGCTCTAGTGCATCCGTTGCATGGCAATCCCTACTCCTTGCATTGACATCAATTGATGGGCATCTCCCTAGCCGTTGATTAGCCGCGTCAATTTGAGACTTCCTCCTTTTTTGTCTTCTCCACACAACCCCCATTATTATATTCTATTCCACCCATAGTGTTATATCCATGGCTCACGCTCATGTATTGCGTGAAAGTTGAAAAAGTTTGAGAATACTAAAGTATGAAACAATTGCTTGGCTTGTCATCGGGGTTGTGCATGATGAGAGCATTTTTGTGTGACAAAAATGAAGCATGGCCAAACTATATGATTTTGTAGGGATGAGCTTTCTTTGGCTATGTTATTTTGAGAAGACATAATTGCTCAGCTAGTATGCTTGAAGTATTATTATTTTTAAGTCAATATTAAACTTTTATCTTGAATCTTTCGGATCTGAACATTCATGCCACAATAAAGAAAATTACATTGAAAATTATGTTAGGTAGCATTCCACATCAAAAATTCTGTTTTTATCATTTACCTACTTGAGTACGAGCAGGAATTAAGCTTGGGGATGCTTGATACGTCTCCAACGTATCTATAATTTTTGATTGTTCCATGCTATTATATTATCTGTTTTGGATGTTTAATGGGCTTTATTATGCACTTTTATATTATTTTTGGGACTAACCTATTAACCGAAGGCCCAGTGCAAATTGTTGTTTTTTTGCCTATTTCAGTGTTTCACAGAAAAGGAATTCAAACGGAATGAAACCTTCGCGAGGATCGTTTTTGGAACAAACGCAACCCAGGAGACTTGGAGTGGACATCAAGGAAGAAACAAGGCGGCCACGAGGCAGGGAGGCGCGCCCCCACCCTCGTGGGCCCCTCGTAGCTCCACCGACCTACTTCTTTCGCCTATATATACTCTTATACCCTGAAAACATCCAGGGAGCCACGAAACCTATTTTCCACCGCCGCAACCTTCTGTACCCGTGAGATCTCATCTTGGGGCCTTTTCCAGCGCTCCGCCGGAGGGGGAATCGATCACGGAGAGCTTCTACACCAACACCATAGCCTCTCTGATGATGTGTGAGTAGTTTACCACAAACCTTCGGGTCCATAGTTATTAGCTAGATGGCTTCTTCTCTCTCTTTGGATCTCAATACAAAGTTCTCCTCGATCTTCTTGGAGATCTATTCGACGTAATTCTTTTTGCGGTGTTTGTCGAGATCCGATGAATTGTGGGTTTATGATCAAGATTATCTATGAACAATATTTGATTCTTCTCTGGATTCTTATATGCATGATTTGATATATTTGCAAGTCTCTTCGAATTATTGGTTTAGTTTGGCCTACTAGACTGATCTTTCTTGCAATGGGAGAAGTGCTTAGCTTTGGGTTCAATCTTGCGGTGCTCGATCCCAGTGACAGAAAGGGAAACGGCACGTATTGTATTGTTGCCATTGAGGATAAAAAGATGGGGTTTATATCATATTGCTCGAGTTTATCCCTCTACATCATGTCATCTTGCCTAATGCATTACTCTGTTCTTATGAACTTAATACTCTAGATGCATGCTGGATAGCGGTCGATGTGTGGAGTAATAGTAGTAGATGCAGAATCGTTTCGGTCTACTTGTCACGGACGTGATGCCTATTTTCATGACCATGCCTAGATATTCTCATAACTATGTGCTTTTCTATCAATTGATCGGCAATAATTTGTTCACCCACCGTAGAATTTGCTATCATGAGAGAAGCCACTAGTGAAACCTATGGCCCCCGGGTCTATTTTCCATCATATTAATCTCCCGCTTACGTGCTATTTCTGTCACCGTTTATTTTGCAATCTTTAGTTTTCAATCTATACAACAAAAATACCAACAATATTTATCTTATTATCTTTATCAGATCTCACTTTTGCAAGTGGCCGTGAAGGGATTGACAACCCCTTTATCGCGTTGGTTGCAGGGTTCTTGATTGTTTGTGCAGGTACTAGGCAATTTGTGTGTAGTCTCCTACTGGATTGATACCTTGGTTCTCAAAAACTGAGGGAAATACTTACGCTACTTTGCTGCATCATCCTTTCCTCTTCAAGGGAAACCAACGCATGCTCAAGAGGTATCACATGCTTTTCCATAAACCATTTTATACGAAGACATACCCATAGGATTTTTATATGCAGTTCTATAGGCCCATAATGCATCATCAAGTTTCTTGGACCAATTCTTTCTAGATCTATTAACAGTCTTTTGCAAAATTAATTTAATTTCTCTATTACTCAGTTCTACTTGACCACTAGGCTGTGGGTGGTATGGAGATGCAATTCTATGATTAACATCATACTTAGCAAGCATTTTATGAAAAACACCATGAATAAAATGTGAACCACCATCAGTCATTAAGTACCTAGGGACTCCAAATCTCAGAAAAATAACTTCTTTAAGCATCTTAATAGAGGTGTTATGATCAGCACTACTAGTTGGAATAGCTTCTACCCACTTAGTAACGTAATCAACAGCAACTAAAATATGTGTATACCCATTAGAGGAAGGAAACGGTCCCATATAATCAAATCCCCAAACATCAAATGGTTCAATAACAAGTGAATAGTTCATAGGCATTTCTTGACGTCTACTAATATTACCAATTCTTTGACATTCATCACAAGACAAGACAAACTTACGGGTATCTTTAAAAAGAGTAGGCCAATAAAAACCGGATCGCAATACCTTATGTGCAGTTCTATCTCCAGCATGGTGCCTCCATAAGCCTCGGAGTGACACTTGCGTAGGATCTGTTCCAGTTCATGCTCAGGTACACAACGTCTAATAACACCATCTACTGCTTCTTTATAAAGGTGTGGGTGACCCTAGAAGTAATGTCTTAAATCATAGAAAAACTTTTTCTTTTGCTAGTATGTGAAACTAGGTGGGATAAATTTAGCAACAATGTAATTAGCATAATCAGCATACCATGGAGCAGTACGAGAAGCATTTATGACAGCTAATTGTTCATCAGGAAAGCTATCATCAATAGGTAGTGGGTCATCAAGAACATTCTCTAACCTAGATAAGTTGTCTGCAACGGGGTTCTCAGCTCCCTTTCTATCAATAATATGCAAATCAAATTCTTGTAACAAGAGAACCCATCTAATAAGTCTAGGTTTAGCATCTTTCTTTTCTATAAGATATTTAATAGCAGCATGATCAGTGTGAACAGTTACTTTAGAATCAACAATATAAGGTCTGAACTTATCATAAGCAAATACAACTGCTAAAAATTCTTTTTCAGTAGTAGCATAATTTCTGTGGGCACTATCTAGAGTTTTACTAGCATATTGGATAACATTTTATTTCTTATCAACTCTTTGTCCTAGAACAACACCTACAACATAATCCCTAGCATCACACATAATTTCAAAGGGTAAATTCCAATCAGGTGGCTGAACAATAGGTGCAGAAATCAAGGCTTTCTTAAGTATTTCAAATGCTTCTACACAATCATCATCAGAGACAAAAGGAACATATTTTTGTAAGAGATTAGTCAGAGGCCTAGAAATTTTAGAGAAGTCTTTAATGAACCTCCTATAAAAACCGGCATGACCAAGGAAACTTCTTATACCTTTAATGTCCTTCGGACACGTCATCTTTTCAATAGCATCAACTTTAGCTTTATCAACTTCAATACCTCTTTCAAAAGTTTTATGCCCCAAGACAATACCTTCATTAACCATAAAGTGGCACTTCTCCCAATTCAAGACAAGATTAGTTTCTTCACATCTCTACAAGACTCGATCAAGGTTGCTTAAGCAATCATCAAAATAAGTCCCTTACACGGAGAAATCATCCATGAAAACCTCAACAATCTTTTCACAAAAGTCAGAGAATATAGCAGTCATACATCTTTGAAAGGTAGCCGGTGCATTACATAAACCAAAAGGCATACATCTATAAGTAAAGGTACCGAAAGGGCAAGTAAAAGTGGTCTTATCCCGATCCTCTTTTGACACAGGTAGTTGAGAGAAACCAGAATAACCATCTAGAAAGCAAAAATGTGTATGTTTAGATAATCTTTCTAGCATTTGATCAATAAAAGGTAAGGGGTAATGATCTTTTCTAGTAGCTTTATTTAATTTGCGGAAATCAATTACCATTCTATAACGTGTGACAATTCTTTGTGGGATCAATTCATCTTTATCATTAGGAACAACAGTAATATCTCCCTTCTTAGGGACACAATGGACAGGACTTACACACTGACTATCAGCAACAGGATATATTATACTTGCCTCCATAAGCTTTAGTATTTCTTTTCTTACCACTTCTTTCATCTTAGGATTTAACTGTCGCTGGTGATCAACAACCGGTTTAGCTTCTTTCTCCAATTTTATTTTGTGCTGGCATAGAGTGGGACTAATGCCCTTAAGATCATCAAGAGTATATCCAATAGCAGCACGGTGCTTCTTCAGAGTTTTCAATAATTTCTCTTCTTCCCGCTCTGAAAGGTTAGCACTAATAATAACAGGATATATCTTCTTCTCATCAAGATAAGCATATTTAAGAGTATCAGGTAATGGTTTAAGTTCAAACACGGGATCACCCTTGGGTGGAGGAGGATCCCCTAGAATTTCAACAGGCAAATTGTGTTTCAGAATAGGTCCCTGTTTAAAGAATATTTCATCTATTTCCCTTCTTTCATTCATGAACATATCATTTTCATGGTCTAGCAAATATTGTTCTAAAGGATCATTAGGAGGCACGGCAATAGAAGCAAGACCAATAATTTCATCTTTACTAGGCAATTCTTTATCATGGGGTTGTCTATGAAATTTAGCAAAATTAAAATCATGAGACATATCCCCTAAACCAACAGTAACAATATCCTTTTCGCAATCTATCCTAGCATTAACAGTATTCAAGAAGGGTCTACCAAATATAATGGGGCAAAAGTCATCTTGTGGGGAACCAAAAACAAGAAAATCAGTAGGATATTTAACTTTCCCACACAAGACTTCAACATCTCTAACAATCCCAACTGGTGAAATAGTATCCCTATTGGCAAGCTTAATTGTAACATTAATACCTTCTATCTCAGCAGGTGCAATATCATGCATAATTTCTTCGTATAAGGAGTGGTATTGCACTTGCACTAGCACCAATGTCACATAAGCCATGATAACAATGATCTCCTATTTTAACAGAAATAACAGGCATGCCTACAACAGGTCTATGTTTATTTTTAGTATCGGGTCTAGTAATTCTAGTAGCTTCATTACAGAAGTAAATAACATGCCCATCAATATTATCGACCAAGAGATCTTTGACCATAGCAATACTAGGTTCAACTTTAATTTGCTCAGGGGGTGTAGGTGTTCTAGCATTACTCTCACGAAACACCACTGAAGCATTAGCATGATCCTTTATTCTAACAGGGAAAGGTGGTTTCTCAACATAAGCGGTAGGAACAATAGGATCAACATTATAAGTGATAGTCTTTTCTTCAACTTTAATAGGTTCAACTACTTTTACTTCAATGGGAGGATGATATTTAAACCACTTCTCCTTAGGGAGATCAACATGAGTAGCAAATGATTCACAGAAAGAAGCTACTATCTCAGAGTTAAGTCCATATTTAGTGCTAAATTCACGAAAAACATCGGTATCCATAAAAGATTTAACACAATCAAACTTAGGTGTTATACCTGACTCCTTACCTTCGTTGAGTTCCCAATCTTCAGAGTTGCGTTTAATTCTTTCCAATAAATCCCATTTGAATTCAATAGTCTTCATCATAAAAGAACCAGTACAAGAAGTGTCAAGCATGGAGCGATTATTGAGAGAAAGTCGAGCATAAATTTTTTGAATAATAATTTCTCTTGAGAGCTCATGATTGGGGCATGAATATAACATTGACTTAAGCCTCCCCCAAGCTTGAGTGATACTTTCTCCTTCGCGAGGCCAAAAATTATATATATAATTACGATCACGATGAACCAGATGCATAGGATAAAACTTTTGATGAAATTCCAATTTCAATCGGTTGTAGTTCCATGATCCAATATCATCACATAGCCTAAACCATGTCAATGCCTTTCCCTTCAAACATAAAGGGAAGACCTTCTTCTTGATAACATCCTCGAGCATACCTGCAAGCTTATATAATCAACAAACTTCATCCACATAGATTAGGTGCAGATCGGGATGTAATGTTCCATCTCCTGTAAAAGGATTAGCTAGCAGTTTCTCTATCATACCCGGAGGAATTTCAAAGTAAACATTTTCAGTAGGTTCAGTAGTTTGAGGAGAAACTCTTTGCTCTACTGGTCGGGGTGAAGATACCCCGAACAAGCCCCTCAAAGGATTATTTTCCATAGTAACAAGTGACAGTAAATTTCAGCACACTATATAAATTTTTCCTTACCAAATTCCACCGACCAAAGGCGCTTCACTCCCCGGCAACGGCGCCAGAAAAGAGTCTTGATGACCCACAAGTATAGGGGATCTATCGTAGTCCTTTCGATAAGTAACAGTGTCAAACCCAACGAGGAGCAGAAGGAAATGGCAAGCGGTTTTCAGTAAGGTATTCTCTGCAAGCACTGAAATTATCGGTAACAGATAGTTTTATGATAAGGTAATTTGTAACGGGTAACAAGTAACAAAAGTAAACAAGGTGTAGCAAGGTGGCCCAATCCTTTTTGTAGCAAAGGACAAGCCTGGACAAACTCTTATATAAAGGAAAACGCTCCCGAGGACACATGGGAATTATCGTCAAGCTAGTTTTCATCATGCTCATATGATTCACGTTCGTTACTTTGATAATTTGATATGTGGGTGGACCGGTGCTTGGGTACTACCCTTCCTTGGACAAGCATCCCACTTATGATTAACCCCTCTCGCAAGCATCCGCAACTACGAAAGAAGAATTAAGGTAAACCTAACCATAGCATGAAACATATGGATCCAAATCAGCCCCTTACGAAGCAACGCATAAACTAGGGTTTAAGCTTCTGCCACTCTAGCAACCCATCATCTATTTATTACTTCCCAATGCCTTCCCCTAGGCCCAAACATTGGTTAAGTGTCATGTAGTCGACGTTCATATAACACCACTAGAGGAAAGACAACATACATCTCATCAAAATGTCGAACGAATACCAAATTCACATGACTACTTATAGCAAGACTTCTCCCATGTCCTCAGGAACAAACGTAACTACTTACAAATCATATTCATGTTCATACTCAGAGGGGTATTAATATGCATGAAGGATCTGAACATATGATCTTCCACCGAATAAACCAACTAGCATCAACTACAAGGAGTAATCAACACTACTAGCAACCCACAGGTACCAATCTGAGGTTTTGAGACAAAGATCGGATACAAGAGATGAACCAGGGTTTGAGACGAGATGGTGCTGGTGAAGATGTTGATGGAGATTGACCCCCTCCCGCTGAGAGGATTGATGGTGATGACGATGTGTAACATCCCGAATTTTCAATTTGGAATGTTATACATAGGTCATTCAAGCATCTCATATTTTATTGCATTTCGTTTTGCGATCCTCGAAAATTCTAAGCAACTCAAGGACCCTCGGAGAGAGTTCGGAATTTCACAGTTTCATACTTGAATTTTATCGAATATCGAAACGAGGATCATTTGTTTTAATTATTTTTCTCTCAAAAATATTTCATATTCAAAATATATGAGAGGGGATAATGACTTCCCCAAAATAATGAAATATTGGAGGAAAAATATTAGAAACAAATAAACATTTTATTTGGGATTTTATTGCTATTTTATTTGCATAGGAAAAAACGCGTTTTTCAAAATTGCATTATAGGCCCAAATAAATATTCACCTTGTCCGGCATATTTTTAGAGGACAGGGAAAATTTATTTTGGGATTTTTGGAGTCCGTTTAGTATTTCTTTTCTTTCTTTTTCTGCACGTCGGATTGTTTTTTTAAGAAAAAGTGTAACCGACTCCGGGCCGTACCCGACCAGGACACCTCGGACCGGCCTTTTTAAGGCGCGACCCCGGGGCCCCGACAGCCCAGCCGCCCCGCGCCCGCCACTGCCCGCCGCCCGCGCCACCGCCGCCCGAGCCGCCACCGCCGCTGCCCGCTGCCCGCGAGCCGCCCCGCCGGAGCCCGCCGCCGCCTCGCCGGAATCCCGCCGGACTCGAGGTAGCCGCCGCCGGTTTTTCTTTTAAAACCGTTCGGTTTTTTATAAACCCTAGTTCGTTTTTTAGATCGGTTCGTCGGTTTTCTCGGTTTAGTTTATTTAGCGGACGTTCGTCCGTATGTTCGTTTTAACGAACGGTTTTCGCCCGTTAGTTGCAGACAGCGAACGTTCGTTCATTAGCCTGTTCGTCAGTTTTTCTTTTTCTCGGGTTTTTCGCGATTATTTTCGACCGCGATTTCTGATCCGATTTTCGTTTTAGTTTATCTTTTCGCTCGTTTATCGGAATCAGGCGATTCAAGCGCCTAGATCTTCGTCTCGAAGCCCTCTTTCTGCTTAACCAACTTGAACAAGATTTTGATACTATAAAATTTGACTTTAGTCTAGATTAGTAAACAGATCTTATTTCTTTCGCAGTTTGAGTTTCGTTGCTCCGTTTGATTTGATTCTTTTTGCAAACTGGAGTTCTTAAGTTGAACTTTCTGGTTAGATCTTCTTATTCGAGTTTTACCCGTGCATCTTCGCTTGATTTCTTATGTATGCTATTGTTTGTTTGCGATAGAATTCCCGGAGTGCGAAGCGTGCTACTACGAGTCTCTAGGTTTTGCGGATCGTCAGCAAGGCAAGTAACACGTTGATCATACTCTTTTCATACCCAGTTTTGATGCATTAGTTCCAATCCCCAAACACTGCATGATTAGGATGTGATTAACTTGTGGGTTGGGAAGTAGTTGATGAGGTAGAACCTATTACCTGTTTTATTGTCAACCCTGGGAGTTACTTCTACGTTATGCTTATATTGCCATGCTATGCTCGTAGACGTGGATTGGGTTTGAGTGTATCCATGACAGATGTGAGTTGTTAATTAATGGTTCAACTTAAGGTGGCAAGTTTAATACACATCTGGGCGGATTGCTTGTTTGGGCACCTGGGGATATACCAGTGTTGTCCTAGGAGATCCCGGGGCATCCGTGTGATCATCCTACGGTCCGCCACCCAGGCTCAAAGGGATCGTGAGATTATTCATGCTAGAAACTTCCGTGTGCAGCCACAAGCTATTATGGGCTCTAGCATAGTTTGAGTAAGTTGCATGACCTCTTCCAGTGGTAGGCTAGCAGATGTAGAGGGATGTAGGTTGGTACTGTCTACCCGGGGTTAGAGTTAATGCTTCTGAAAGACTGTGTCTCGGTCATCCGTTTCTCAAACACCATGTAATGCGAGAAATCCAACGGAGGAGATCGAGTCTTGTGGGGAAAAGTGCGCAAACCTCTGCAGAGTGTACAATCTAATCATGGTTAGCCGTGTCCCCGGTTATGGACATCTTGAGTATCTAGTACTTGGATTATCCTATCGTATCTCATCACTCTAAATTAATATGTTGGGTTGTTAATGATACTTTAATTGGGATTGAGATGGGGGTACCATTCTCAATGTTTCAACCACCATGATAGTTAAATAAAATTTATTCCTTTGTTGTAGGAAAAATTTGCTTTTCGCAAAAAACATATAACCATAGAGCCTCCACCAGCCATATATGCATGTAGTGATAGCATTTATTCTGTTCATTGCTCTACTGTGTTACATTGCCAGCATATTCCATGTGCTGACCCGTTTTCGGGCTGCAACGTATTATGTTGCAGACTTTTCAGACGAGGAGTAAGGTTTGCTAGGTCGTTGTCGTGCAGCTCAGCTATGCCGTTGGAGTTGATGGACTCACTTTATCTTCCAAGCCTTCCGCTGGTATCGTATTAGATGGCCTTAGGCCATATTTATTGTAATAAGTTCTCTTCTGAGATATTCAATGTAATAAGTGTGTGATTGCCACTCTGTTATAAATCCTTCGAGTACTGTGTGTGTCAGCATTACCCATCCAGGGATGACACTGAAGCACAGAGACTTGACCATTTGAGGTCGGGTCGCTACAAGATGGTATCAGAGCACACGCTGAGTGTAGGACACGACCACTAAGATAAGCCATAGGTCACTCTTCTCTACTCATTTCTGACTCCTCTCCATTTTCTACTCTTTAGGATGGCAGATTCAAGGAACAAGTTTGCACAACCGGATGAAGACACACCCTTTGGACGACATTTGAAGGAAGTCACTAGGTACCTGAACATCAAAATACCAAGCTTCACCGGGACCTACAACGCCACTTTACCAGAAGAGGAGCGCTGGATGATACGAGTTCAAGTTCCAGGAAGGACATTCACGCCAGTCACAGAGCCCATAGAGTTTTCCTTTGATGCACCAACCTGGAGTCTTGGCAAGAGCATGGCAGCTCACATCGCCATGGGGCGCATCGGCGAAGTTTACCACAAGGATCTCAAGGATACTATCTACCAGATATGTGGGCGCCGAGATGAGCAATGGGAGATAGTCAGCACCAAGAAGGACAGGTCCATTGCAGTTTTCATCCAGGAGTTAAACTAGCACATTCGACGCCAGGAGAATCAAATGTGCGCAGACATGATAGATTTGAAGAAGGCGATGACAAGGATCACCGAGCTGGAGGAAGAACTCAAGTCTACACGCGATGGATATGAGGAGGAAATCGTGACACTATTGGAGAAGAACGATGACCTGATAAAGAAGATTGGAGTATTCATGGGAGACCCCGCGCCAGGAGGAGAAGACGACGATTCTACTTGCCCGGATAACTACATCATCATCAACGACACCGACTCCGACCCCGATGATAGTGATGATTATTTTGAAGACGAAGCTGGAGCGGACATCATGGAGTCTTCCACCGATCGAAATTTCTAGATGACAACCAAATGATTAATAGTATTTCCCCATGTATATAGTAGTAGTCTGAGCACTTTTAACGATAGTTCTAGACCGTTTGTATGCCTTTGCTTGATTGATTGAGTGATATGATTGTGTTTGTCTCATGTGCATATGGGTAGTGTTTTCTCACTAGACCTCTTTTCTATTCTAATCTCTCCCATCTAAACCCATCAGATGCCTCCGAGACGTGACACTGGATTTTTCTTCCCACCGGAGATCACCCAGTTGATCCAGCAGCAGAATGCCTTGATGCAGATATTAGTCCAGAACCAAGGCAACAACAACAACCCGCCTCCAGTTGACAACTTAGCTCATTTTCTGAGGTTACAGCCGCCGGTGTTTTCTAGTAGCACCGAGCCAATAGTTGCGGATGACTGGCTACGTAGGATTGGAAGGGAGTTGACCACCGCTGGTTGCACAGATGCAGAGAAGGTGCGTTTCGCTGCACATCAGTTGGATGGACCAGCAGCCTCATGGTGGGAGAATTACACAGCCACTTTCCCCATTGCCAATGTTACATGGTACCGGTTTCAGCAAGCATTCCGCACAGCCCATGTCTCAACTGGAGCTATGAGCATGAAGAAGCGTGAGTTTTGCAACTGACGCCAGGGAAACCGTACTGTAGCTCAGTACGTGGATGAGTTTAGCAAGCTATCCCGTTATGCCCCTGATGATGTGGCCACAGATGCTGCGAAGCAGGAAAAGTTTATGAAAGGGCTTAATGATGAGATGAGCATGCAGTTGATGGTGGCAACATTTGCTAACTACCAGGAGTTGGTAGACAAGGCTCTTATGATGGAAGGGAAGCAACAGCAGATTGAGAGCCGCAAGAGGAAGTACGGGCAAGGAAAGTACAATTCTGGAGCTCAGCAGAAGCCTCGTTTAACCCCGAACTCGGGAGGACTTATCCATAACCATGGAGGCCACACTCACAATGGAGGAAGTTCCCATAATCACAGTGGCCCCAGGAATGGAAAGGGGAATGGAGCAGGCAGCAATCAGAACCGTTCTAACCCAGCCACACCCGCCAAGAAGGACCAAAGTCACATTACTTGTTTCAAGTGCGGGAAGACTGGGCACTATGCCAATGACTGTCCGGAATTGAAGAACGGCAATGGTAACGGAAGCGCTGGGAAGAAGCCCAACCCTTTCAATAGGGGACAAGTGAACCACGTGAACGTGGAGGAGGTTGAGGAGCAGCCTGATGCAGTTATCGGTAAGTTTTTGGTTAAGTCTTTTACCGCCATTGTTCTTTTCGATACTGGTGCATCGCATTCATACATATCGAGGGGATTTGTGGATAAGTTTAAGTTGCCAACCCAAGACCTTAGGACGCTCCTGTTAGTAAGTTCACCTGGAGCAGAGTATATGGCTAGCTGATGGTGCGACCGGATACCCTTAACCATTGGTAGCCATGTTTTCCCGTCAGACCTAATAATTTTGGAGTCACAAGGATTGGATGTGATATTAGGCATGGACTGGAAGTCGAAGTATGCAGGAAGCATTGATTGTGCTAGTAAGTCAATTCTGCTCACCACCCTGGAGGGAAAAAGGATCAAGTATGTATCCAAGCATTCGTCAAGGAGAACCCAAGTAAATTCCCTCTCAGGAGTTGTTCAGGAGGAAGTGCCTGTTGTGAAGGATTACCCGGATGTGTTTCCAGAGGAATTACCCGGCATGCCGCCAGATAGGGACCTTGAGTTCTTAATAGAACTGTTGCATGGCACCGGACCGATACCGAAGAGACCATACCGGATGCCCACAAATGATCTGGAGGAGATTAAGAAGCAGATCAAGGAGTTATTAGAGAAAGGTTACATCCGACGAAGTTCATCACCGTGGGGAGCCCCAGTGCTTTTGGTTGAGAAGGATGGATCCTTAAGGATGGTTGTTGATTATCGTGCACTAAATGAGGTGACGATCAAGAACAAGTACCCATTGTCGATGATCAATGATTTGTTTGACCAGCTGCAAGGAGCTAAAGTGTTTTCGAAGATCGATCTGCGATCAGGATATCACTAGCTGAAGATTCGAGAGAAGGATATACCAAAAACAGCATTGACCACAAGGTACGGGTTATATGAGTATACGGTCATGTCATTTGGACTGACTAACGCCCCTGCCTATTTCATGAGTATGATGCATAAGGTGTTCATGGAATTCTTGGATAAATTTGTGGTGGTGTTCATTGATGATATAATGGTCTACTCGAAGAATGAGGAGGAGCACAAGGAGCATTTGCGTTTAGTCCTCGAGAAACTCAGGGAACATCAATTGTATGCCAAGTTCAGCAAATGTGAGTTTTGGTTGAAGGAAGTTGGATTCCTTGGACATGTTATATCAGGAGAAGGTATATCGGTAGACCCCACCAAGGTTCAGTCAGTCACTAAGTGGTTGGCACCCACCTCAGTTAGCGAGATCCGCAGTTTTCTTGGACTCGCGGGATACTATCGGAGATTCATTGAGAATTTTTCCAAGATTGCGAAGCCAATGAAGGCATTGTTGAAGAAGGATACCAAATTCAAATGGACGGGGGAATGTGAGGCAAGTTTTCAGGAGTTGAAGAAACGTTTGACTACAGCCCTAGTGCTGATTCTGCCAGATATACGCAAGGACTTCCAAGTATATTGTGATGCTTCACGCTCAGGACTTGGAGGTGTACTTATGCAGGACAGAAGAGCTGTTTCGTATGCATCCCGACAGCTTCGACCGCCTGAGTTGAATTATGCTACCCATGATTTGGAGTTAGCAGCCGTAGTGCATGCACTCAAGACTTGGAGACATTATCTTATCGGAAACCGCTGCGATGTGTACACGGATCATAAGAGTTTGAAGTACATTTTCACACAGAAGGAGCTGAACCTCAGGCAGAGGAGATGGTTGGAGCTTATAAAGGATTATGACATGAAGCTTCACTATCATCCATGCAAGGCCAATGTCGTAGCAGACGCTTTGAGTCGGAAGAGTTACGTCAACACCCTCGTGAGCGGAGGAATGCCAAAGGAGTTAGCAAAGGATCTCAGGGAACTACATTTGGAGATTGTTCCTAGAGGTTTTGTTGCAGCAATGGAAGTTCAATCTACCTTGTTGGGAAAGTTAGCCCCGTGATTTGTAGGACCATACCGAGTTCTGGAACGTATGGGAGAGGTTGCGTACAAGTTGGAATTACCCGAAGGATTGTCAGGAGTTCACGATGTGCTCCACGTTTCTCAGTTGAAGAAGTGCCACGCAGAGATGGCCGATATACCGCTAAGAGATACAGTGCCCCTGGAAGCAATTCAGTTGGACAGTGATCTGACCTATGAGGAGAAGCCGGTCAAGATTCTCGAGTTTGCCAGCCGAGTTACAAGCAGCAAGGTTATCAAGTTTTGCAAAGTTCAGTGGAGCCACCATACCGAGGATGAAGCCACCTGGGAAAGAGAGGATGAACTTCGCAAAGATCACCCACACCTATTTTCTAGCAAACCCGAATCTCGAGGGCGAGATTCATCTTAAAGGGAGTAGGTTTGTAACATCCCAAATTTTCAATTTGGAATGTTATACATAGGTCATTCAAGCATCTCATATTTTATTGCATTTCATTTTGCGATCCTCGAAAATTCTAAGCAACTCAAGGACCCTCGGAGAGAGTTGGGAATTTCACAGTTTCATATTTGAATTTTACCGAATATCAAAACGAGGATCATTTGTTTTAATTATTTTTCTCTCTAAAAATATTTCATATTCAAAATATCTGAGAGGGGATAATATGACTTACCCAAAATAATGAAATATTGGAGGAAAAATATTAAAAACAAATAAACATTTTATTTGGGATTTTATTGCTATTTTATTTGCATAGGAAAAATGCGCGTTTTCAAAATTGCATTATAGGCCCAAATAAATGTTCACCTTGTCCGGCATAATTTTAGAGGACAGGGAAAATTTATTTTGGGATTTTTGGAGTCCGTTTAGTATTTCTTTTCTTTCTTTTTCTACACGTCGGATTGTTTAAAAAAAACGTGTAACCGACTCCGGGCCGTACCCGACTAGGACACCTCGGGCCGGCCTTTTTAAGCCGCGACCCCGATAGCCCAGCTGCCCCGCGCCTCCTTGCAAACCCTAGCCGCCCGAGCCGCCGCCGCCGCCGTTGCCCGCCGCCCGCGCCGCCGCCCCGCCGGAGCCCGCCGCCGCCTCGCCGGAATCCCGCCGGACTCGAGGTAGCCGCCGCCGGTTTTTCTTTTAAAACCATTCGGTTTTTTATAAACCCTAGTTCGTTTTTTAGATCGGTTCGTCGGTTTTCTCGGTTTAGTTTATTTAGCGGACGTTCGTCCGTACGTTCGTTTTAACGAACGGTTTTCGCCCGTTAGTCGCAGACAGCGAACGTACGTTCGTTAGCCTGTTCGTCAGTTTTTCTTTTTCTTGGATTTTTCACGATTATTTTCGACCGCGATTTCTGATCCGATTTTCGTTTTAGTTTATCTTTTCGCTCGTTTATCGGAATCAGGTGATTCAAGCGCCTAGATCTTCGTCTCGAAGCCCTCTTTCTGCTTAACCAACTTGAACAAGATTTTGATACTGTAAAATTTGACTTTAGTCCAGATTAGTAAACGGATCTTGTTTCTTTCGCAGTTTGAGTATCGTTGCTCCGTTTGATTTGATACTTTTTGCAAACCAGAGTTCTTAAGTTGAACTTTCTGGTTAGATCTTCTTATTCGAGTTTTACCCGTGCATCTTCGCTTGATTGCTTATGTATGCTATTGTTTGTTGGCGATAGAATTCCCGGAGTGCAAAGCGTGCTACTACGAGTCTCTAGGTTTTGCGGATCGTCAACAAGACAAGTAACACATTGATCATACTCTTTTCATACCCAGTTTTTATGCATTAGTTCCAATCCTCAAACGCTGCATGATTAGGATGTGATTATCTTGTGGGTTGGGAAGTAGTTGATGAGGTGGAACCTATTACCTGTTTTATTATCAAACCCTCGGGAGTTACTTCTACGTTATGCTTATATTGCCATGCTATGCTCGTAGACATGGATTGGGCTTGAGTGCATCCATGACAGATGTGAGTTGTTAATTAATGGTTCAAATTAAGGTGGCTACTTTAATACACATCTGGGTGGATTGCTTGTTTGGGCACCTGGGGAATCCAGTGTTGTCCTAGGAGATCCCGGGGCATCTGCGTGATCATTCTACGGTCCGCCACCCAGGCTCAAAGGGATCGTGAGATTTTTCATGCTAGAAACTTCTGTTTGCAGCCACAAGCTATTATGGGCTCTAGCATAGTTTGAGTAAGTTGCATGACCTCTTCAAGTGGTAGGCTAGCAGATGTAGAGGGATGTAGGTTGGTACTGTCTACCCGGGGTTAGAGTTAATGCTTCTGAAAGACTGTGTCTCGGTCATCCGTTTCTCAAACACCATGTAGTGCGAGAAATCTAATGGAGGAGATCGAGTCTTGTGGGGAAAAGTGGGCAAACCTCTGCAGAGTGTACAATATAATCATGGTTAGCCGTGTCCCCGGTTATGGACATCTTGAGTATCTAGTACTTGGATTATCCTATCGTATCTCATCACTCTAAATTAATATTTTGGGTTGTTAATGATTACTTTAATTGGGATTGAGATGGGGGTACCATTCTCAATGTTTCAACCACCATGATAGTCAAATAAAATTTATTACTTTGTTGTAGGGAAAAATTTGCTTTTCGCAAAAACCATATAACCATAGAGCCTCCACCAGCCATATATGCATGTAGTGATAGCATTTATTCTGTTCATTGCTCTACTGTGTTACATTGCCAGCATATTCCATGTGCTGGCCCGTTTTCGGGCTGCAACGTATTATGTTGCAGACTTTTCAGACGAGGAGTAAGGTTCGCTAGGTCGTTGTCGTGCAACTCAGCTATGTCGTTGGAGTTGATGGACTCACTTTATCTTCCAAGCCTTCCGCTGTTATCGTATTTGATGGCCTTAGGCCATATTTATTGTAATAAGTTCTCTTCTGAGATATTCGATGTAATAAGTGTGTGATTGCCACTCTGTTATAAATACATCGAGTACTGTGTGTGTCAGCATTACCGATCCAAGGATGACACTGAAGCACGGAGACTTGACCGTTTGAAGTCGGGTCGCTACACGATGGTGATGATTTCCCCCTCCCGGAGGGATGTTTCCCCGGCAGAACAGCTCCGCTGGAGCCCTAGATTGGTTCTGCCCAGGTTCCGCCTCGAGACGGCGGCGCTTCGTCCTGAAAGCTTCCTCATGATTTTTTTCCAGGGCAAAAGACACCTTATACCAAAAGATGGGCATCAGGGGGCTGCCAGGTGGCCCACGAGGCAGGGGGCGCGCCCACGGGGGTAGGGCGCGCCCTCCACCCTCGTGGACAGGGTGTGGCCCCCCTCAGGTGCTTTCTTCGCCCAATATTTTTAATATATTCCAAAACTGACTTTCATGGAGTTTCAGGACTTCTGGAGTTGTGCAGAATAGGTCTGTAATATTTGCTCCTTTTCCAGCCCAGAATCCCAGCTGTCGGCATTCTCCCTCTTCATGTAAACCTTGTAAAATAAGAGAGAAAAGGCATAAGTATTATGACATAATGTGTAATAACAGCCCATAATGCAATAAATATTGATATAAAAGCATGATACAGATTGGACGTATCATGCCACTGTTGGGGAACGCTGTATTTCAAAAAATTTACCTACGATCATGCAAGATCTATCTATGTGATGCATAGCAACGAGCGGGAGAGTGTGTCCATGTACCCTCGTAGACCAAAAGCGGAAGCGTTAAGTAACGCGGTTGATGTAGTCGAACGTCTTCGCGATTCAACCGATCAAGTACCGAATGCACGACACCTCTACGATCTGCACACGTTCAGCTCGGTGACGTCCCTTGAACTATTGATCCAACTGAGGCCGAGGGAGAGTTTCGTCAGCACGACGACGTGATGACGTCGTGCTGATCGTCGTGATGACGTCGTGCTGACGGTGATGATGAAGTTACCAACGCAGGGCTTCGCCTAAGCACTACAACGATATGACCGAGGTGGAAATCTATGGAGGGGGGCACTGCACACGGCTAAACAATCAACTTGTGTGTCTATGGGGTGCCCCCCTCCCCCGTATATAAAGGAGTGGAGGAGGGGGAGGGCCGGCCTCATGGGGCGCGCCCAAGGGGGGATTCCTACTCCTAGTAGGAGTAGGTTTCCCCCCTTCCCTAGTTGGAGTAGGAGAGGAAGGAAGAGGAAGAGGGAGAGAAGGAAAGCCCCCCCCAATTGGGATTGGGCTTGGGGGGCGCGCGCCTCCCACTTGGCCGCCTCCTCCTCTCTTCCACCATGGCCCATTAAGGCCCATTAACTCCCCGGGGGGTTCCGGTAACCCCCGAGTACTCCGGAAAATGCCTGAACTCATCTGAAACCTTTCCGGTGTCCAAACATAGCCTTCCAATATATCGATCTTTATGTCTCAACCATTTCGAGACTCCTCATCATGCCCGTGATCACATCCGGGACTCTGAATAACCTTCGGTACATCAAAACACATAAACTCATAATACTGACCGTCATCGAACGTTAAGCGTGCGGACCCTACGGGTTCGAGAACTATGTAGACATGACCGAGACTCATCTCCGGTCAATAACCACTAGCGGAACCTGGATGCTCATATTGGCTCCCACATATTCTACAAAGATCTTTATCGGTCAAACCGCATAACAACATACGTTGTTCTCTTTGTCATCGGTATGTTACTTGCCCGAGATTCGATCATCGGTATCTCAATACCTAGTTCAATCTCGTTACCGGCAAGTCTCTTTACTCGTTCCGTAATGCATCATCCCGTAACTAACTCATTAGTCACATTGCTTGCAAGGCTTATAGTGATATGCATTACCGAGAGGGCCCAGAGATACCTATGCGACAATCGGAGTGACAAATCCTTATCTCGATCTATGCCAACTCAACAAACACCATCAGAGACACCTGTAGAGCATCTTTATAATCACCCAGTTATATTGTGACGTTTGATAGCACACTAAGTGTTCCTCCGGTATTCGGGAGTTGCATAATATCATAGTCATAGGAACATGTATAAGTCATGAAGAAAGCAATAACAACAAACTAAACGATCATAGTGCTAAGCTAACGGATGGGTCATGTCAATCACATCATTCTCTAATGATGTGACCCCGTTAATCAAATGACAACTCATGTCTATGGCTAGGAAACTTAACCATCTTTGATTAACGGGCTAGTCAAGTAGAGGCATACTACTGACACTTTGTTTTGTCTATGTATTCACACATGTATCAAGTTTCTTGGTTAATACAATTCTAGCATGAATAATAAACATTTATCATGATATAAGGAAATATAAAATAACAACTTTATTATTGCCTCTAGGGCATATTTCCTTCAGTCTCCCACTTGCACTAGAGTTAATAATCTAGTTCACATCGCCATGTGATTTAACATCAATAGTTCACATCACCATGTGATTAACACCCATAGTTCACATCGCTATGTGACCAACACCCAAAGGGTTTACTAGAGTGAGTAATCTAGTTCACATCGCCATGTGATTAACACCCAAAGAGTACTAAGGTGCGATCATGTTTTGCTTGTGAGAGAAGTTTAGTCAACGGGTCTGCCACATTCAGATCTGTATGTATTTTGCAAATTTCTATGTCTACAATGCTCTGCACGGAGTTACTCTAGCTAATTGCTCCCACTTTTAATATGTATCCGGATTGTGACTTAGAGTCATCCAGATCGGTGTCAAAGCTTGCATCGACGTAACTCTTTACGACGAACTCTTTATCACCTCCATAAGCGAGAAATATTTCCTTAGTCCTCTAAGGATAATTTTGACCGCTGTCTAGTGATCTACTCCTAGATCACTATTGTACTCCCTTGCCATACTCAGGGCAGGGTATACAATCGGTCTGGTACAGAGCATGGCATACTTTATAGAACCTATGGCTGAGGCATAGGGAATGACTTTCATTCTCTCTCTATCTTCTGCCGTGGTCGGGCTTTGAGTCTTACTCAACTTCACACCTTGCAACACAGGCAAGAACTCCTTCTTTAACTGTTCCATTTTGAACTTACTTCAAAAACTTATCAAAGGTATGTACTCATTGAAAAAACTTATCAAGCGTCTTGATCTATCTCTATAGATCTTGATGCTCAATATGTAAGCAGCTTTACCGAGCTCTTTCTTTAAAAAACTCCTTTCAAACACTCCTTTATGCTTTCCAGAAAATTATACATCATTTCCGATCAACAATATGTCATTCACATATACTTATCAGAAAGGTTGTAGTGCTCCCACTCACTTTCTTGTAAATACAGGCTTCACCGCAAGTCTGTATAAAACTATATGCTTTGATCACACTATCAAAGCGTACATTCCAACTCCGAGATGCTTGCACCAGTCCACAAATGGATCACTGGTGCTTACACACTTTGTTAGCATCTTTCGGATTGACAAAACTTTCTGGTTGCATCATATACAACTCTTCTTTAAGAAATCCATTAAGGAATGCAGTTTTGACATCCATTTGCCAAATTTCACAAAATGCGGCAATTGTTAACATGATTCGGATAGACTTTAAGTATAGATACGAGTGAGAAACTCTCATCGTAGTCAACACCTTGAACTTGTCGAAAACCTTTTGCGACAATTCTAGCTTTGTAGATAGTAACACTACTATCAGCGTTCTTCTTCCTCTTGAAGATCCATTTAATCTCAATGGCTCGCCGATCATCGGGCAAGTCAATCAAAGTCCACACTTTGTTCTCATACATGGATCCCATCTCAGATTTCGTGGCCTCAAGCCATTTCGCGGAATCTGGGCTCATCATCGCTTCCTCATAGTTCGTAGGTTCGTTATGGTCTAGTAACATGACTTCCAGAACAGGATTACCGTACCACTCTGGTGCGGAACGTGCTCCGGTTGACCTACAAGGTTCGGTAGTAACTTGATCTGAAGTTTCATGATCATCATAATTAGTTTCCTCACTAATTGGTGTAGGAATCACTGGAACTGATTTCTGTGATGAACTAATTTCCAATTCGGGAGCAGGTACAATTACCTCATCAAGTTCTACTTTCCTCCCACTCACTTCTTTTGAGAGAAACTCCTTCTCCAGAAAGGATCCATTCTTAGCAACGAATATTTTGCCTTCGGATCTGTGATAGAAGGTGTACCCAACAATTTTGTTTGGGTATCCTATGAAGATGCACTTCTCCGATTTGGATTCGAGCTTATCAGGTTGAAACTTTTTCACATAAGCATCGCCGCCCCAAACTTTAAGAAACGACAGATTAGGTTTCTTGCCAAACCACAGTTCATATGGTGTCGTCTCAAAGGATTTAGATGGTTCCCTATTTAACGTGAATGCAGCTGTCTCTAATGCATAACCCCAAAACGATAGCGGTAAATCGGTAAGAGACATCATAAATTGCACCATATCTAATAAAGTATGGTTATGACGTTCGGACACACCATTACGCTGTGGTGTTCCAGGTGGCGTGAGTTGCGAAACTATTCCACATTGTTTCAAATGAAGACCAAACTCGTAACTCAAATATTCGTCTTCGCGATCAGATCGTACAAAACTTTATTTTCTTGTTACGATGATTTTCCACTTCACTCTGAAATTCTTTGAACTTTCAAATGTTTCAGACTTCTGTTTCATCAAGTAGATATACCCATATGTGCTCAAATCATCTGTGAAGGTCAAAAAATAACGATACCCGCCGCGAGCCTCAACACTCATCAGACTGCATACATCAGTATGTATTATTTCCAATAAGTTAGTTGCTCACTCCATTGTTCCGGAGAACGGAGTCTTAGTTATCCTGCCCATGAGGCATGGTTCGCAAGCATCAAGTGATTCATAATCAAGTGATTCCAAAAGCCCATCAGCATGGAGTTTCTTCATGCGCTTTACACCAATATGACCTAAACGGCAGTGCCACAAATAAGTTGCACTATCATTATTAACTTTGCATCTTTTGGCTTCAATATTATGAATATGTGTATCACTACGATCGAGATTCAATAAACCATTTATATTGAGTGTATGACCATAGAAGGTTTTATTCATGTAAATAGAACAACAATTATTCTTTGACTTAAATGAATAATCGTATTGCAATAAACATGATCCAATCATATTTATGCTCAACGCAAACACCAAATAACATTTATTTTAGGTTCAACACTAATCTCGAATGTAAAGGGAGTGTGCGATGGTGATCTTATCAACCTTGGAATCACTTCCAACTCACATCATCACCTCGCCCTTAACTAGTCTCTGTTTATTTTGCAACTCCCGTTTCGCGTTACTACTCTTAGCAATTGAACCAGTATCAAATACTAAGGGGTTGCTATAAACACTAGTAAAGTACACATCAATAACATGTATATCAAATATACCTTTGTTCACTTTGCCATCCTTCTTATCCGCCAAGTATCTAGGGCAGTTCCACTTGCAGTGATCATTTGCTTTGTAGTTAGAAGCACTCAGTTTCAGGCTTGGGTCTAGATTTAGGCTTCTTCATGGGAGTGGCAACTTGCTTGCCATTCGTCTTGAAGTTCCCTTTCTTTCCCTTGCCCTTTTACTTGAAACTAGTGGTCTTGTCAACCATCAACACTTGATGCTTTTCTTGATTTCTACCTTCGCCGATTTCAGCATCACGAAGAGCTCGGGAACCGTTTTCGTCATCCCTTGCATATTATAGTTCATCACGAAGTTCCAGTAACTTGGTGAAAGTGAATAGAGAACTCTGTCAATCACTATTTTATCTGAAAGATTAACTCCCACTTGATTCAAGCGATTGTAGTACTCAGACAATCTGAGCACATGCTCACTGGTTGAGCTATTCTCCTCCATCTTGTAGGCAAAGTACTTGTCAGAGGTCTCATACCTCTCGACTCGGGCATGAGTCTGAAATACCAATTTCAGCTCTTGGAACATCTTATATGCTCTGTGGCGTTCAAAACATTTTTGAAGTACCGGTTCTAAGCCGTAAAGCATGGTGCACTAAACTATCAAATAGTCATCATACCGAGCTTGTCAAACATTCATAATGTCTGCATTTGCTCCTGCAATAGGTCTGTCACCTAGCGGTGCATCAAGTACATAATTCTTCTGTGCAGCAATGAGGATAATCCTCAGATCATGGACCTAGTCCGCATCATTGCTACTATCATCTTTCAACATAGTTTTTCTCTAGGAACATATCAAAAACAAACGGGGAGCTACATCGCGAGCTATTAATCTACAACATAGTTATGCAAATACTATCAGGACTAAGTTCATGATAAATTAAAGTTCAATTAATCATATTACTTAAGAACTCCCACTTAGATAGACATCCCTCTAGTCATCTAAATGATCACGTGATCCAAATCAACTAAACCATGTCCGATCATCACGTGAGATGGAGTAGTTTTCAATGGTGAACATCACTATGTTGATCATATCTACTATATGATTCACGCTCGACCTTTCGGTCTCCAGTGTTCGGAGGCCATATCTGCATATGATAGGCTCGTCAAGTTTAACCCGAGTATTCTGCGCATGCAATACTGGCTTGCACCCGTTGTATGTGAATGTAGAACTTATCACACTCGATCATCATGTGGTGTCTCGGCACGACGAACTTTCGCAACGGTGCATACTTAGGGAGAACACTTGTACCTTGAAATTTAGTGAGAGATCATCTTATAATGCTACCGTCGTACTAAGCAAAATAAGATGCATAAAGGATAAACATCACATGCAATCAATATAAGTGATATGATATGGCCATCATCATCTTGTGCCTTTGATCTCCATCTCCAAATCACCGTCATGATCACCATCGTCACCGGCTTGACACCTTGATCTCCATCGAAGCATCGTTGTCGTCTCGCCAAGTATTGCTTCTACGACTATCGCTACCGCTTAGTGATAAAGTAAAGCAATTACATGGCGATTGCATTTCATACAATAAAGCGACAACCATATGGCTCCTGCCAGTTGCCGATAACTCCGTTACAAAACATGATCATCTTATACAATAAAATTTAGCATCATGTCTTGACCATATCACATCACATCACAACATGCCCTGCAAAAACAAGTTAGACGTCTTCTACTTTGTTGTTGCAAGTTTTACGTGGCTGCTACGGGCTGAGCAAGAACCGTTCTTACCTACGCATCAAAACCACAACAATTTTTCGTCAAGTATGTGCTGTTTTAACCTTCAACAAGGACCGGGCGTAGCCACACTCGATTCAACTAAAGTTGGAGAAACTGACACCCGCCAGCCACCTGTGTGCGAAGCACGTTGGTAGAACCAGTCTCGCGTAAGCGTACGCGTAATGTCTGTCCGGGCCGCTTCATCCAACAATACCGCCGAATCAAAGTATGACATGCTGGTAAGCAGTATGACTATTATCGCCCACAACTCACTTGTGTTCTACTCGTGCATATAACATCTACGCATAGACCTGGCTCGGATGCCACTGTTGGGGAACGCAGTAATTTCAAAAAGTTTCCTACGCACACACAAGATCATGGTGATGCATAGCAACGAGAGGGGAGAGTGTAGTCCACGTACCCTCGTAGACCGTAAGCGGAAGCGTTATGACACCGCGGTTGATGTAGTCATACGTCTTCACGATCCGACCGATCCTAGTACCGAAAGTACGGCACCTCCGCGATCTGCACACGTTCGGCTTGGTGACGTCCCACGAACTCTCGATCCAGCTGAGTGTCGAGGGAGGGCTTCGTCAACACGACGACGTGATGACGGTGCTACCGGCGCAGGGCTTCGCCTAAGCACTGTAACGATATGACCGAGGTGGATTATGGTGGAGGGGGGCACCGCACACGGCTAAGAGATCAATGATCAACTTGTGTGTCTATGGGGTGCCCCCCTCCCCCGTATATAAAGGAGGGGAGGAGGAGGCCGGCCGGTCCTAGGGGGCGCGCCAAGGGAGGGGAGGAGTCCTCCTAGTAGGAGCAGGACTCCTCTTTCCTAGTCCAACTAGGAGGGGGAAGGGGAAGGAAGGAGAGGGAGAGAGGGAGGGAAAGAGGGGGTGCCGCCTCCCTCCTTGTCCAATTCGGACTCCTCAAGGGGGGGGCGGCCAGCCCTAAGGCCCCCTCCTCTCTCTCTCACAAGGCCCATGTTGGCCCATTAGTTCCCCCGGGGGTTCCGATAACCCCCGGCACTCCGATAATTATCCGGTGACCCCCGGAACTCATCCGGTGTCCGAACATAGTCATCCAATATATCAATCTTTATGTCTCGACCATTTAGAGACTCACCGTCATGTCCGTGATCACATCCGGGTCTCCGAACTACCTTCGGTACATCAAAACACATAAACTCATAATACCGACCATCACCGAACGTTAAGCGTGCGGACCCTACGGGTTCGAGAACTATGTAGACATGACCGAGACATGTCTCTGGTCAATAACCAATAGCGGAACCTGGATGCTCATATTGGCTCCCACATATTCTACGAAGATCTTTGTCGGTCAAACCGCATAACAACATACGTTGTTCCCTTTGTCATCGGTATGTTACTTGCCCGAGATTCGATCGTCGGTATCTCAATACCTAGTTCAATCTCGTTACCAGCAAGTCTCTTTACTCGTTCCGTAATGCATCATCCCGCAACTAACTCATTAGTCACATTGCTTGCAAGGCTTATAGTGATATGCATTACCGAGAGGGCCCAGAGATACCTCTCCGACAATCAGAGTGACAAATCCTAATCTTGATCTATGCCAACTCAACAAACACCATCGGAGACACCCGTAGAGCATCTTTATAATCACCCAGTTATGTTGTGACGTTTGATAGCACAGTAAGTGTTCCTCTGGTATTCGGGAGTTGCATAAACTCATAGTCATAGGAACATGTATAAGTCATGAAGAAAGCAATAGCAATAAACTAAACGATCATAGTGCTCAGCCAACGGATGGGTCTTGTCCATCACATCATTCTTCTAATGATGTGATCCCGTTCATCAAATGACAACACATGTCTATGGTTAGGAAACTGAACCATCTTTGATTAACGAGCTAGTCAAGTAGAGGCATACTAGGGACACTTTGTTTTGTCTATGTATTCACACATGTATCAAGTTTCCTGGTTAATACAATTCTAGCATGAATAATAAACATTTATCATGATATAAGGAAATATAAAATAACAACTTTATTATTGCCTCTAGGGCATATTTCCTTTATGAAGTACACTCTTTCAAGGACGAGGGAGTACTTGATCCATTACCAACCCTCCACACGAGGCCTTTCTTGAGCAACCGAAGACCATAAGTGATTGCTTGACACGAAGATGAGTCATTGCCCAAAAAAACTGCATCTTCAAGTTTGCCTTCGGGGTAATACCTGGATTTAAGCAACCGGGCGCAAAGGCTATTCGGACTATCAATAAGTCTCCATGCTTGGTGCGCTAGGAGTGCTTGGTTGAAGAGCCTGTAATCATGAAAACCAAGTCCACCTTTGCATTTGGGTTGAAGCAAATAATCCCATGCCTTCCAATGTACTTTCCCGCGCCCTCTTTTAGACCCCCAATAAAAGTTCCTAACCATTCTCGTTAGGTCATCACAAATAGAAACCATAAGCTTATAAATACCCATAATGTAAGTTGGGACAACTTGGGCCACTGACTTAATTAAAACCTCTCTGCCAGGTTGTGCAAGCCACTCAACTCCCCATTCATTGGATTAACCTCTTTGTGAGACTTGCTTGCAAATTTTGGAAACACCCCTTAGTTATACACCCTCCTGGAGTAGGGAGCCCAAGTATTTCTCTTCAAACGCTGGCATAGTGACATTTAACACAACCCTAACATCCTCCTGGTTGGCCACCAGGCATTCTTGGCCAAACATAATTGAACATTTATTAAAATTCAGACTTTGTCCCGTGGCACTTCCATATAAGTCTAACACCCCCTTTACCTTTAGTGCTTGATCATGGATAGCTTCAAAAAATAACAATGTATCATCTGCAAATAGCAAATGTGAGATCCCAGGTGCTCTACGACAAATTTTGATGGGAGTGATATTTCCAACATTAACCTCATGTTTCAAGATGGAAGATAGACCGACAGCAACAAATAAGAATAAGAATGGTGATAATGGGTCACCTTGCCGTAGCCCTTGCGACGGGTGCAAACGAATCGAAGAGGGTTCCATTTAATTTAACTGAATACCTCATCGATGTGGCGCACGCCATTATCCAGTCCACCCAACGATGAGAGAAACCCAACTTTGCATCATTTATTTCAAGAATTCCCACTCAACTCTATCATATGCTTTCGACAGATCTAACTTGTATGCACAAAAAACTCTTTGACGGACGCGGGTCGTAGCAGCGTGGGGTGCCGGTGATAGCATCATTTGTCCATGCTCCGCCCTGCAACACGAGAGATAAGCTTAGAAGCCCCATCTTATGGTTTGAAATTTGCCAAGCTAATTCTCTCGAAAAATCACCGCAAATCCCCCTGCTCTCCTTCCACGTCTTCGTAGAGATAAGTTCAGAAATCAAAGATGACATAAACAGAAAGAGGAAGGCGATTCTCCCTATGAAGTATGATGCGCATGTTTGCCATACTCAAAAAGTTTGCACTATGACATTTGTATTCGGGGGCGGTGTTCACGGCGTCCGTAGAGGCGGAGGGTACCTGGGCGTCGCCGTCAACGCTCAACAAGGGTTGGGCGGCATCGGCAAAGTTCCAACAAGGCCTGGGCTATGGCTGTGGTGGTTGGGAGCGGGAGATGGAGAGAATGAGGGCAGGATCGTGAAAATACGCCGGGCCACTCGTTCCCTTTTCCTGAAGCTGACATTAGAAAAGGAAACACGAAAGGGACTTAATAGTGATATATGTACTCCTAGTAGTAGCAGTTTTCTGGAGCAGATATGGTGGTCGATTCAGGCCGTTTGATCGCATGGCATGGCATGCATGCCAATTGTCAAGAGGCGCATCAAGCTGGGCGGAGACAGAGAAAGGGAGCTCGACAGAGACGTTAGCATACCATAATGTCTCTTCTTTTTAATCAAACCCTGAGCCGAGTTGAGCTGGAAGTGTGACAGTCAGTGGCGCCCATGATTTGTGAGGATGATTACCGCTCTGGGCTCTGGGGTTTGTAACGGAATCATTGCCGACAGAAAGGCACGCGGCTTCCAACGAAAAGCGCGCCCTCCTCCTGCCCGCGGCACTCCGGCTGCCTCCTTGCCTGCCGGTTAAACTATCCGGCCGCTGCTCTGGTCCGCCCCGCGCCGTGCATAGTAAACAGCCACTGGACCAACCAGGGTTACCGATCGGCGTGGGCACTTATACATTACACACGCTTGATAATTGCTGGATCGGCGTACATGCCGGTACGTGCGCGGTACTGCACGACGGACGCGACGCAACCACCACCAGACCACCTAATCATCATCATACCGAGGCATGTACCCAGCACGTACACGCCTGTCGTGGCGTGGTGTATTTGTAATGTAATGTAATGTACCGCACTCACTCCGGCTGTCCTGCGAAACATACTAGTACAGTACAGAGGCTTGACGACGGAGCAACGTCGCGGCCGCCGTGCCGTGGTGCGCTCCAACGAAGGAAGGAGCAAAAAAGAGTGGGGAACAGCGGTCCGGATAGCGACCGAGCCCGCGTGCCGCCGATCGCCAGCGAGCCGGAGGAGGAGGAGATTCCCGCACACCCACCACCCATCTGCTCTGCCGCCCATACGCAGCCAGCGATCCACCCAGACCTGCCGCTGCGCTTTGCCTTTGCAGCCGCGCCTCGATCTGGGCCACACGCGCACCACGTCGCCCTTTTACTAAACCCGATCTCCACCATCATCATCTCCCGTCTCCCCTGACCCTAGGCTTGGAGGTTTGACCCCTCCCTCACCCCCGGAAAGAAAGCAGTTTTTCCGCCTAGATTTCAGCATTTTTCCCAGGTAAACCCCCCGTCCCGGCGCACCGGACCAACCGGACCGGACCGACGTCAATCGTCAGGCCATCGCCCGGCCGGCGCGCAAGTACCAGCGAAGTGGCAGTTGGTTCGCCGTGGCACCCGCACATTAACGCGCGCCACCCACCGCCACCTACTCGCCTCACTCACCGGTTAACCCCCTCCCTTTCTTTCTTTGGACTATACTTAGACCTCATCACTGCCACTCTCCACCGGAGCCGATCCTCGCCCGCACCCCGGAGGAGGAGCTAATGCGCGCCGTGCCGCCGCCGCGATGACCCCCGCCAGCCGATCCCTCGCCCCGCTGGCGCTGCTGGCTCTGGCAGTGCTGCTGCATTGGGCCGCGCCGCAGGCGCTGGTGGAGGCGGCGACTGCGGCGGAGCGGCGGATCCTGCTGGACTTCAAGGCGGCCATCACCGCGGACCCGGACGGCGCGCTCGCGTCCTGGAAGCCCTCGGGCGACCCGTGCGCGGACTTCGCGGGGGTGTCCTGCGACCCGGCCACGGGCGCCGTGCAGCGCCTGCGCCTCCACGGCACGGGACTGGCGGGCACCCTCGCCCCGTCGCTGGCGCGCCTGCCCGCGCTCGAGTCCGTCTCGCTCTTCGGGAACGCGCTCTCCGGCGGGATCCCGCCGGGCTACGCGTCCCTGGCGCCCACGCTGCACAAGCTCAACCTCAGCCGCAACGCGCTGTCGGGCGAGATCCCGGCCTTCCTCGGCGCCTTCCCCTGGCTCCGCCTGCTCGACCTCTCCTACAACGCCTTCTCCGGCGAGATCCCGCCGGGGCTCTTCGACCCCTGCCCCCGCCTCCGCTACGTCTCGCTCGCGCACAACTCGCTCCGGGGCGCCGTCCCGCCCGGCATCGCCAACTGCTCGCGACTCGCCGGCTTCGACCTCTCCTACAACCGCCTCTCCGGCGAGCTCCCCGACCAGCTCTGCGCGCCGCCGGAGATGAACTACATCTCCGTCCGGAGCAACGACCTCTCCGGCGGCATCGACGGCAAGCTCGACGCCTGCCGCAGCATCGACCTGTTCGACGTCGGGAGCAACCGCTTCTCCGGCGCCGCGCCCTTCGGCCTCCTCGGCCTCGCCAACATCACCTACTTCAACGTCTCCTCCAACGCCTTCGACGGCGAAATCCCCAACATTGCCACCTGCGGCAGCAAGTTTTTATACTTCGACGCCTCTGGCAACCGGCTCGCCGGCCCGGTTCCGGAGAGCGTGGTGAATTGCCGCAACCTGAGGGTGTTGGATTTGGGGGCGAATGCTCTTGCCGGAGACATACCGCCAGTTATCGGGACACTGCGGTCGCTTTCCGTGCTCAGGCTCGCCGGCAACACAGGCATTACCGGTTCAATTCCTGCCGAGCTTGGAGGAATTGAGATGCTTGTCACACTCGACCTTGCCGGCCTTATGCTCACCGGAGACATTCCGGTGTCCCTCAGCAAATGCCAGTTCCTGCTCGAGCTGTGAGTGTTTGTTCAGTACTCAGTTTCACCCAATTCATCCAATGTTTTGATGTGTGACTAACTAAATCAAATTATTACAGGAATTTGTCTGGCAACAAATTGCAGGGAGTGATCCCGGACACGCTCAACAACCTGACTTACCTCAGGATGCTTGATCTTCACAAGAACCAGCTCGACGGGGGCATTCCGGTGTCGCTTGCTCAGCTCACCAACCTTGATCTGCTAGACCTCTCGGAGAATGGACTGACTGGGCCAATCCCCTCAGAACTTGGGAACCTCTCTAAGCTGACACATTTCAACGTGTCCTTCAACCGTCTTTCCGGCATCATACCTTCTGCTCCGGTCTTGCAGAATTTCGGCAGCAGGGCCTTCATGGGAAACCCATTACTATGTGGACCGCCATTGAACAATCTGTGTGGTGGACAGCGAGCAAGACGATTGTCTGTCGCTATCATAATCGTCATTGTCGCTGCAGCGCTTATACTTATTGGGGTCTGCATTGTTTGTGCTATGAACATTAGGGCCTATACAAGGAGGAGTAAGGAGGAGCAGGAAGGGAAGGAGGACGAAGAGGTGCTCGTCTCCGAGAGCATATCCGTCGGATCTCCAGGCCAAAATGCCATCATTGGAAAGTTGGTGCTCTTCACCAAGAGCTTGCCTTCAAGGTATGAAGATTGGGAGGAAGGAACTAAGGCATTGGTTGATAAAGACTGCCTTGTTGGTGGAGGGTCAGTTGGCACGGTGTACAAGGCCACCTTTGAGAATGGGTTGTCCATTGCCGTGAAGAAACTGGAGACACTCGGAAGTTTGACAACCCAGGATGAGTTTGAGCATGAGATGGGGCAGCTTGGTAACCTCAATCACCCCAATCTGGTCACATTCCAGGGTTACTACTGGTCGTCCTCGATGCAGTTGATCCTGTCGGAGTTTGTGACCAAAGGGAGCTTGTATGACCACCTCCATGGGAACCGTCGTCGTGCGTTTTCCCGAAGTAGTAGCGGAGGTGAGCTCTCCTGGGATCGGAGGTTCAAGATTGCGCTTGGAACGGCGCGTGCACTCGCATATCTTCACCATGACTGCCGACCACAAGTCTTGCATCTCAACATCAAGTCTTCAAACATAATGATAGATGAAGAATATGAAGCCAAGCTGTCTGACTATGGATTTAGAAAGCTGTTACCTATTCTAGGTAGCTTTGAAGTGAGCAGATCTTATGCTGCCATCGGGTACATTGCCCCGGAGCTAGCATCCCCGAGCTTGAGATACAGCGATAAGAGCGATGTATTTAGCTTTGGGGTGGTGTTGCTTGAGATCGTGACAGGGCGGAAGCCAGTGGAGAGCCCTGGGGCTGCTATACATGTGATTTTGCGCGACTATGTCAGGGAGATACTGGAGGATGGTACTAAATCGGACTGCTTCGATCGGAGCCTGAGGGGATTCATTGAAGCCGAGTTGGTCCAAGTGCTCAAACTAGGCCTGGTATGCACTTCCAACACACCATCAAGCCGACCAAGCATGGCGGAGGTGGTGCAGTTCTTGGAATCTGTTAGGACTAATTCTTGATGTTCTGCTACCTGGAACATAGTAGCAGAATAGGATGTTAAAACAGGAAAAGGGTTTTCTGATTTTTTTAACAGATGAAGATCACATTTCTTCTTTAATTCTTTATTATTATTGTGGCCCCAGTCCTTTTGTAAATGTGTTTAGATTTGTCTGCTCATTATTTATAGTTTTTTTAGAATTGCTTGCTGAATAAATGGCTATTTTGGTTGAATTACTGATTCCCCAGGATCTCCTCTTACTAATTTTGTACCAAGTAGATATCCTCCTTTTATCTATGCATGCATGCAAAGTGCCAATGCAAGAGCGACCGCTCTGATTGGGAAATGGAAACCTTTTATCTTCATGGTCAGACCTAAACACTCCTTTATTGGGAGCCAAAGAGGAGTTGTTACTGTCCAATGGTGTATCAACTATCAAGCTTGTAGCTGCAGGTTCAGCAAAGGGAACAGTTGAACTAACATTTTTGAAGCAGGGGCAGCTCATCTAACCCACAATACCCTCTCCTACATATACCAGCACCAAATACAAGATTTTCAGCAGTCCAGATTTCATTCCCAACCCACACATTCCAAATGGCCGAGGAGTTCGAGCTGCCTGAATTCAACCCGAGGGAGCGCGCCAAGCAGCAGATTTCGGTGCCATTTCTGTGGGAGGTGAAGCCCGGTGCGCCGAAGAGGGACTGGGCGATCTCCAAGCCGGCGCCCACGGTCTTCTCATGTCCATCCCCGGTCAAGCTTGTTGTCAGTGTGCCATTCCAGTGGGAAGAGAAGCCTGGGAAGCCCCTACAAGACATGTCACGCTTTCATGCACCGTCCGATCGTCATGCCGGCTTTTCGGTATCTCCTTACTCACTGAACCCTTTTGTGGCCGAGGATGATGAAGAGTACACGCTGGGGTTCGACCTGGAAGCGTTCGGGTTTCCAGACGACAGCAAGGCGTCCACCGGCGCCGCGGATTATGCGGACGGGTCGAGCCGCCATGGCGCCTGGTACTCGTTTTCAGAGTCAGAGGACTACAGCAACTCCAGCGGGAACACCTCTTCCCGGGAGTCCCAGTTCCCCCGGGCGCCGTCGGAGCGGAGCTGGGAGGTGGCCAACGATGACGACCATGAGCTGACCAAGCCGCGGAGCCCTCTGAGGAGCGCGTTCACGCTGGAGGAGCTCATGATGCTGAGCCGCAAGCTGGGCGGCGGGCAAGGGTTCCCGGCCGATGTGAGGAAGAAGAGCCTCTCCCCCTCGCTGTCCTCTGTGGTAATAATGCCGTACACACTTTTTACACTGAGCTTTGCTTGATTAGTAGTACATCTGCACCAGTTAATAATTAACTGGACACATTGCACTGTGCCCCCAACTGCTCCTGTTAATGGGCAGTGATCTGTTTGTCTGTCCCTCATGTTGCTCTGCTGTTCTTTTCAGGAGCTCATCAAGAAGTTTTTAATTGTGTGTTCTTAGTGGGCGGCTCCGTGGCTGTTGCGGCACATGGACGAGCTGTACCGTGTGTGCATGTGCGTGTGAGTGAGATCCCTGGCTGTGATTGATCGAGGAAGAAGCTCTGCGAGGTTGGATTGCTTGCTTGCTTGCTGGGAAGTAGAAGCCTACTGGCTGTCCTGCGTGCTGGTGTTGTACTGTTGTGTTGTGTCTCTGAAGGAAGGAATCTTGTACTCTTTTCCCGGTGTTTGTTTCAAGATAAACAAACACTGGATTTCTTTTTGTGTATCAGCTTGCTGTTGCTTCTTTTATATGTGGAGATTCTGCTTCTTGTTCATTTGTGCATCTGTTTGTATGAGATGGAGCAACAAAGAATTTGCGGTGGAGTTTTTTTGCAAGTAGGTCGATCTGTTTTGTTAAGGAGAATGTATATGCACGTGCACATGGTGAGGAAAGGAAGATGAACCTAAGTTCTCGTTCATATTCAGCAATCTTTTATGTGCGCAGCCCAACACTAAATTGTAGGATTTTTTAGTAGGATATACAAGGGAAATGATGATAAAAATACTGAAGGTAATCCAGAGACAAGGCTGTTGGAATTTGGAAGAAATATAAATATGAAGGATAATAAAAAATCAGATGATAAAAATACTGAAGGTAATCCAGAGACAAGGCTGTTGGAATTTGGAAGAAATATAAATATGAAGGATAATAAAAAATCAGATGATAAAAATACTGAAGGTAATCCAGACACAAGGCTGTTGGAATTTGGAAGAAATATAAATATGAAGGATAATAAAAAATCAGATGATAAAAATACTGAAGGTAATCCAGACACAAGGCTGTTGGAATTTGGAAGAAATATAAAGATGAAGGATAATAAAAAACAAGATGTTATTATTTTTTGTTAAAAAATATCGCTAGAAGGAGGGCTCGAACCTCCGACCTTGTGGTTAACAGCCACACGCTCTAGCCAACTGAGCTATTCCAGCTTTGTTGGCTGTTGCTCTAGCGAAGGTTTAATATTATATGATCTACGTCCACGATGTATATTTCCACTCTTAAATACCCAACAACAAAGCTACCAGGGCACTATTTGGCGCGGGCGCATGTGCATCACCGCAGCCGCTGACACAAATTGCACTGCAAAGTGTCAAATACCATTGCCACAGGCACGAAGCATTTTAAATTCTCCCTCAAATCTTCACAACTCTCTAAAAATCATTATTTTTATTTATCTAAATAGTCCTTCCCTAGAAAGAATTAACTCCACAAAACATCGAGGGTAAGGCATCTCGAGGTCTTGGATAATTCGATAACGGCAACTCATTAGCATTGTACAAACCATAACTAAACATTTCATACATACTACAATACGACCAAATCTACGTCAAACTAGCCCTTTGATCGATCTACATACTAGTACATGCTAAATACTACGTAGCTCTATTTACCGTGTAGGCGGTTAAGGCCCTGTTCGGTAATCACCTGCTCCCGGAATCCGCGGAACGGGGAAACTGCAACTCCGCCAACTCTGCTCCGCTCCCGGAGTTGTGGAGTGGAGTGATACCGAACAACGCCTAAGATACTCATCAAACTCCGAACCGAAGCCACTGTCCTAGTAGAAGGATGAGTTGAAAGCGGATGGGACGTCGATCACCCCACGGGAGGGCGCGATCTTGTTGTCTTGACGGTGGCTAGACCAGATGGCTTCTTCTCCTTCTCATTGTCCTCTGAATCCTCTAGCAGCTCGTTGAGCTCACTGTAGTACGCGTTGTTCTCGGCGTCATGGCAAGCGAGCTCGGCGCGGTTGTCTTAGACCGCGCACTCATCTTGGACGGATCCAAATAACGCCGTGTCGATAGCGATGTACTCGTGGTCGATGCACTCGGCCTCCCGGTGCTCTTCCGTCACCTTGTCCTCCAACTCTTCCGCTCGAGGGACTATACCCCCATTTTCCAGGGAGCGAGCTTCAACGGAGGCGGCGTCGCCCGCGTCCCAAAGAGGCGTACAAAGACGATGTCGTAGTCACGCGCCGTCTCCTTTGTCATGTTGAAAGTCCCGAGCCACCGGCGGCCGAAGTCCTTGCAACCAATCAAAATGTTATTTTCAAAATCATCTTGGTGCTTTTTTACCACGTTCTCCATGAATGTCATCCAGGATGAAACTTTGCAACCAATCAAAACGTTTGTCAATGTTTTTCTTAATCTTTTTCAATTTTACTGTTAACCTGAGCTCACATGAACTCGGGATCAGAACAACACTTTCGGTCCAGCAAGTGAAGGATAGTTTAGAGGTACACAAGCTATGTTTTTTGGGGTTATACACTTTATGAGAGCAAGCTAGTGCTTAAATCCCTAAAGCACACCTTTTCTCCTCAAATATAGTTGTTAAGGGATATGCTAGAGATGCCCTAACTCCTCAAGAGAGCTACTTCCTACTCAAATTTTAGCAGGATAGGCACCCCTCACAAACCAACAAACCTACCCGAGGAGCGCATCATTTTTGGGGGGGGGGGGGGGCTAAAAACTCAGCCGCCGCCCACCTACTCCCTGACGGCACCTCAGAGCTTCCCGTCCTCCGTAACGACCCCATGTGCCCCCTGATCTCCCCGCACCTTCTTTCGTCCCATCTAGCCTCCCCCGCTCATGGAATCACTATTGCTACCCTCCATCACCAACCCGAGCTCCAGCCCATAACCGGCCATAGCGCCCCATCAGGTTGCATCCACCGGAGGAGCAAGAGGCCAACAGGGACCCACGTGAGAGCTCTCGGTGTTCACCTCGCCTTCTCCTTGTCAACTGCCCCCGAGCGGGAGCCGAGCCATCACAAGCTTCTTCACCGCCCTGTAGGTCGGCGACAAGGACGGGAATTGGTTCCTATCAGATCCACTTCTCCTTCTCCTCATCGCCTTTGTCTTCGGTAGTCTCATCAACGCACTAACAACAACCACGACATTGATACGTCTCCAACGTATCTATAATTTTTGATTGTCCATGCTGTTTTATTGTCAATCTTGGATGTTTTATAATCATTTTATGGTCATTTTATATCATTTTTTGGTACTAACCTATTGACATAGTGCCAAGTACCAGTTGCTGTTTTTTTTCATGTTTTTTACATCGCAGGAAATCAATATCAAACGGAGTCCAAATGCCACGAAACTTTACGGAGATTTTTTATGGACCAGAAGACACGTAATGGGCCCTGGCTGCGCCTGGGGGGTGCTCCGAGGGGAGCACAACCCACCAGGGCGCGCCCTGGTGGGTTGTGCCCACCTCGGGTGCCCCAGCACTGCCTCTTTGCTCTATAAATACCCCAATATTCCAGAAACCCTAGGGGAGTCGACGAAATATTCATCCAGCCACCGCAGAGTCCAGAACCACCAGATCCAATCTAGACAACATCACGGAGGGGTTCACCACTTCCATTGGTGCCTCTCTGATGATGCGTGAGTAGTTCTTTGTAGACCTTCGGGTCCGTAGTTAGTAGCTAGATGGCTTTCTCTCTCTCGCTGAATTCTCAATACAATGGTCTCTTGGAGATCCATATGATGTAACTCTTTTTGCGGTGTGTTTGTTGGGATCTGATGAACTTCGAGTTTATGATCAATTATATCTTTTTATATCCATGAAAGTTATTGGAGTTTCTTTGATCTCTTATATGCATGATCTCTTATAGCCTTGTATTTCTTCTCCGATACTTGGGTTTTGTTTGGACAACTTGGTCTATTTATCTTGCAATGGGAAGAGGTGCCCGGTAGTGGGTTCGATCTTACGGTGCTTGATCCCAGTGACAGAAAGGGAACCGACACGTATGTATCATTGCTACTAAGGATAAAAAGATGGGATGTCTACATCATGTCATCGTTCTTATTGCATTACTCTGTTTTTTCATGAACTTAATACACTAGATGCATGCTGGATATCGGTCGATGTGTGGAGTAATAGTAGTAGATGCAGGCAGGAGTCGGTCTACTAATCTTGGACGTGATGCCTATGTAATGATCATTGCCTGGATATCGTCATAATTATTTGAAGTTCTATCAATTGCCCAACAGTAATTTGTTTACCCACCGTTTGTTATTTTTCTCGAGAGAAGCCCCTAGTGAAACCTACGGCCCCCGGGTCTTCTTTCTCATATATTTGCCTTGCGATCTACTTTTTTCCTTTGCGTTTATTTTCATATCTATTAAACCAAAAAAATACAAAAATACCTTGCTGCAATTTATTCTTATTTATTTTGTTTGGCGTTCGATCTATCAATCTACTACAATTTCGTCATGTCCGTTTTGCCTATCTTGAGGCGCCGTACCCCGAAAGGGATTGACAACCCCTTTAACACGTCGGGTTGCGAGTATTTGTTCTTTGTGTGTAGGGGCTGTTTACGTTGTGTTGCTTGGTTCTCCTACTGGTTCGATAACCTTGGTTTCATATCTGAGGGAAATACCTACCGCCGTTGCCGGGGAGGATCTTCAACACAACCAGGTTCCTAATCACAAATTTCATCTCCTCACAATTTACATTATTTGCCATTTTCCTCTCGTTTTCCTCTCCCCCACTTCACAAAAATTTGCTATTTCACCTCTCTTTTTCCGTTCGCCGTTTTCTTGTCGGATCTGTTTTTGAGTGCAATCTTGTTGTGAAGTCATCATGACTCAAGAGAACACCAAATTGTGTGATTTCTCAAATACCAACAACAATGATTTTATTGGCACTCCGACTGCTCCTCCCGCCACTAGTGCGGAGTCTTGTGATATTAATACTGCTTTGTTGAATCTTGTTATGAAAGACCAATTTTCCGGTACTCCTAATGAGGATGCCGCGTCCCATCTTAATACCTTCGTGGAATTATGCGATATGCAAAAGAAAAAAGATGTGGACAATGATGTGGTGAAGATGAAATTATTTTCGTTTTCTTGCGTGATTCTGCAAAAATTTGGTTCTCTTCTTTGCCTCGCAATAGTATTGATTCTTGGAATAAGTGCAAAGATGCTTTTATCACTAAGTATTTTCCGCCCGCAAAAATCATTTCCCTTAGAACCCAGATCATGAATTTCAAGCAACTTGAACATGAGCATGTTGCACAATCTTGAGAAAGGATGAAAATGATGCTAAGGAATTGCCCAACTCATGGGTTAAATCTTTGGATGATCATACAAATTTTTTATGCGGGGTTGAATTTTTTTTCTCGTAATCTTTTAGATTCCACCGTGGGTGGTACTTTTATGGAAATTACTTTGGGTGAAGCCACCAAATTTCTTGATAATATCATGGCAAATTATTCACAATGGCATACCGAAAGGGCGCCTACTAGTAAAAAAGTTAATTCGGTTGAAGAAATTTCTTCTTTGAGTGATAAAGTTGATGCTATTATGAAATTGGTTGCTAGTAAAAGTGCTCCTATTGATTTTAATGATATGCCTTTGTCTACTTTGATTGAGAAAAATAGTGATGCTGTTGATGTGAATTTTATCTCTCGCAATAATTTCAACAACAATGCTTATAGAGGAAATTTTAATCCTAGGCCTTTTCCTAGTAATTCCTCTAATAATTATGGTAATTCCTATGGAAATCAATCTTATAATAATAATAGGAACACCTCTGATCTTGAGAATAGTATTAAAGAATTTATCAACATGCAAAAAGTTTTCAACACTTCCATAGAAGAAAAGTTGAATAAGATTGATGATTTGTCTAGAAGTGTTGATAGAATTGCTCATGATGTGGAAAATCTCAAGTTGAAAATTTTTGTGCCTAAAGTTGATGAATCAATTCAAGCTCTTTATGTTTCTATGGATGAAAGTAAGAAAAGAATTGCTATGCTTAAAGCTAAAAAAGAATTTTTAGAGAAAGCCTTTTCTAGTGATTATTCTTGCAAAAGTGATGAAGATCTTAAAACGATTGGTGTTTCTTCTATTGATTCCTTGTGTAGTAAAGATAAGATTGATGAAAAAGGGACCGGAGAAGAGTCAACTTTAGGTAGAAGGCGTCCCAATATTTCGGAGGGTGAAAATCTTGTTGAGAAAATTGATAAAAGTGGGTTTGGAGAGGTCAAAAATTGTAGTTAGTGATGCACCCACTCTTTTGGATTACAAAGACTTTAATTATGATAGTTGCTCTTTGATTGATTGTATTTCTTTGTTGCAATCCATGCTAAATTCACCCCATGCTTATGAACAAAACAAAGCTTTTACTAAACATATTGTTGATGCTATGATGAAAGCTTTGGAAGAAAAATTGGAATTAGAAGTATCAATTCCTAGAAAATTGCATGATGAATGGGAACCTACTATCAAATTCAAGATTAAAAATTATGAGTGTTTTGCTTTGTGTGACTTGGGTGCTAGTGTTTCTATAATTCCGAAGTCTTTATGTGATGTGCTTGGTCTTACCAATCTTGAAGAATGTTCTTTAAATTTGCACTTGGCGGATTCTACTATTAAAAAGACTATGGGAAGAATTAATGATGTTCTTATTCTTGCAAATAGGAATTATGTGCCCATAGATTTTTATTGTTCTTGATATTGATTGCAATCCATCTTGTCCAATTATTCTTGGACCATTTTTACGCATTATCGGTGCCGTGATTGATATGAAAGAAGGCAATATTAAGTTCCAATTTCCTTTGAGGAAGGGCATGGAACACTTTCCTAGAACAATAATTAAGCCACCTTATGAATCAATCATGAGGGCATCTTATGGATCTCAAACCAAAGATGACAAAACTTAGATCCTTGCCTTACGCCTAGCTAAGGGCGTAAAACTATAGCGCTTGTTGGGAGGCAACCCAATGAATACAATTTATTTTTGCTTTTTTGCTTTCTGTTTTTGTGTGTTCACACCATTATGCCTCTGGTATGATTGTGTTTTTGTGTTTTAATTAGTGTTTGTGCCAAGTAAAGCCTTTAGGATCTTCTTGGGTGATAGTTGTTTGATCTTGCTGAAAAAGACAGAAACCTTGCGCTCACGAAAGTAATTTTCATAAATCACAGAAAGGAGCTTTTTCCCTGATTCGTTTTGAAGAAGATTAATATACAAATTACCCTGGTCGTCCTAATTTTTCAGAATGTTTGGAGTTACAAAAGTATTCGAAAGTACCAGATTACTACAGACTGTTCTGTTTTGACTGATTCTGTTTTCTTTGTGTTGTGTGCTTATTTTGATGGCTCTATGGTTTTCTTTGATAAGTTTTTTCCATGGAGAAGTTGGAATACAGTAGATATAATACAAAGCAAAATATGAATAGGTTTGATACAACACTTATAGTAGTGGTTTGCTTTCTTTTACTAACGGATCTCACAAAGGTTTTGTTGAGTTTTGTGTGATTGAAGTTTTCAAGTTTTGGGTTATCTTACGATGGATGAAAGAAGGATAGAAGAGCCTAAGCTTGGGGATGCCCCGGCATCCCAAGCTATTATCCAAGAATGAGCAACCGACTAAGCTTGGGGATGCCCCCGAGTGGCATCCCCTCTTTCTTCTAATGACCATCGGTATTTTACTCGAGGCTATATTTTTTAGTCGTCACATGATATGTGTTTTTCTTGGAGCGTCTTGTATGATATGTGTCTTCGCTTGTTTTATTTTTTGTTTTAAGTCATCAATCCTTGGTGGACACACCTATTTGAGAGAGCCAAAATTATATCATGACTTGTTAGAATTGCTCTCTGTGCTTCACTTAAATCTTTTATGAGCTAGGACTTGCTCTAGTGCTTCACTTATATCTTTTTGAGCACGGTGTACTTAGTATTTTTGAAGAAATGCTCTCTTGCTTCACTTAGATTTGTTTGAGAGTTAGTAAAATTTTGAAGAAATTCTCTCTTACTTCACTTAAATTATTTAGAGAGAAAGAAAGAAAATTTGTTATGCTCATGATCTTCACTTATATTTGTTTGAGCTTACGAAAAGCAACACATGAAAATTAGTCCCAAAGTGATAGATATCCAAGAAGGATAAAGTAAAAAAAAGAATGTCATGAAGATCATCGGACAAAATAAACTTGATTCTTAGTAATAGTTTTGAGATATGATGATGTGATATGTGAGTTATGTTGATGAGTAATTGTGCTCTAGTAAGAATATTGGTGTTAAGGTTGGTGATTCCCTATGCATGCACGAAAGTCAATAATCATGCAATGAAAATTATATCCTACTTGTGGTGCATTATTCGGTGTTAATTATGCTTAATGCTTGCTTATGAGATTATTCGTTTCTTGGTTGGTCGCTTCTCAATCTTTTTGCTAGCCTTCATTTTGCACTAAGCATGACCTCTACTTGTGCATCCAAAATCCTTTAAACCAATTTTGCCACATGAGTCCACTATATCTACCTATATGCGGTATTCTTTTGCCGTTCTAAGAAAATTTGCATGTGCCATCTCTAATTTTCAAAATAAACTTCTCTTTTGTGTGTTTGTTTCGCTCGTGGCACGGTAACGGGTGGCTAATATTTTCCATGCAGGATGTGTTATTCGCATGATGAGTGTTTATTCACTTGTCATTGCATGAGAGTAATTCAAAGGTTTTAGGGATTCCCAGTCCCGAAATGCAAAAATGAATTTACTTTATGTTGTCAAATAATAAATTCCTTGGAAAGTGTTGGTATGGAAGGCACCCGTGGATACGGTTAGCCATGGAAAGTGAAAGTATGGTGGAAAAAGGAATAAACTTTATTTTCTGTTTGGGAACCGCCTATGGCATATCTAGCATGAAAAGTGTTGGGAAATCTAAGTCATTTTCGTTGGTGGGATGGATACACCTCCCAAAATGTTTTTATCTCTATTTTTTTGCTTTGAGCTCTGGCACCTCTACAAATCCCTACTCCCCTCTGTGAAGGGCCTTTGTTTACTTTATGCAATTTTTGTTTTGAATTCGAGTCTCCATCTTATCTTATAAAAGCACCAACTAAGAGGCAATATGATCGTACTTAAGTATTGGGTGTAGCTAATATTCGAGTGTGTTTCATGAATGGATCAATGTTTGAGCATGATGGGCTAGGGATAACTTGTTTTAGCATTGATATTCTGAAAGACATGGTTTCTTGTTGATATGCCTGAGTATCTAAATTATTATGTCAAAACTAGACTATTGCTTTGAATCACATAACATTCAAAATGTCCATGCTATAAAGAAAAGAATATGATATGACATGATAAACATCACTCCACATCAAAAATTCTATTTTTATCACTTACCTACTCGAGGACGAGCATGAGTTAAGCTTGGGGATGCTGATACGTCTCCAACGTATCTATAATTTTTGACTGTTCCATGTTGTTTTATTATCAATCTTGGATATTTTATAATCATTTTATAGTCATTTTATATAATTTTTTGGTACTAACCTATTGACATAGTGCCAAGTGCCAGTTGCTGTTTCTCCATGTTTTTTACATCGCAGGAAATCAATATCAAACGGAGTCCAAATGCCACGAAACTTTATGAAGATTTTTTATGGACCAGAAGACACGTAATGGGCCCTGGCTGTGCCTGGGGGTGCTCCGAGGGGAGCACAACCCACCAGGGCGCGCCAGGAGGCCTAGGCGCGCCCTGGTGGGTTGTGCCCACCTCGGGTGCCCCCGGACCGCCTCTTTGCTCTATAAATACCCCAATATTCCAGAAACCCTAGGGGAGTCGACGAAATATTCATCCAGCCTCCGCAGAGTCCAGAACCACCAGATCCAATCTAGACACCATCATGGAGGGGTTCACGACTTCCATTGGTGCCTCTCCGATGATGGGTGAGTAGTTCTTTGTAGACCTTCGGGTCCGTAGTTAGTAGCTAGATGGCTTTCTCTCTCTCTCTCTCTCTCTCTCTCTCTCTCTCTCTCTCTCGCTGAATTCTCAATACAATGGTGTCTTGGAGATCCATATGATGTAACTATTTTTGCGGTGTGTTTGTTGGGATCTGATGAACTTCGAGTTTATGATCAGTTATATCTTTTTATATCCATGAAAGTTATTTGAGTTTCTTTGATCTCTTATATGCATGATCTCTTATAGCCTCGTATTTATTCTACGATATTTGGGTTTTGTTTGGCCAACTTGATCTATTTATCTTGCAATGGGAAGAGGTGCCCAGTAGTGGGTTCGATCTTACGGTGCTTGATCCCAGTGACAGAAAGGGAACCGACACGTATGTATCGTTGCTAGTAAGGATAAAAAGATGGGATCTATATCTACGCAATAGATAAAAGGATCTTGTCTACATCATGTCATCGTTCTTATTGCATTGCTCCATTTTTCCATGAACTTAATACACTAGATGCATGCTGGATAGCGGTCGATGTGTGGAGTAATAGTAGTAGATGCAGGCAGGAGTCGGTCTACTAATCTTGGACGTGATGCCTATGTAATGATCATTGCCTGGATATCGTCATAATTATTTGAAGTTCTATCAATTGCCCAACAGTAATTTGTTTACCCACTGTTTGCTATTTTTCTCGAGAGAAGCCACTAGTGAAACCTACGGCCCCTGGGTCTTCTTTCTCATATATTTGCCTTGCGATCTACTTTTTCCTTGCGTTTATTTTCAGATCTATAAACCAAAAAAATACAAAAATACCTTGCTGCAATTTATTCTTATTTATTTTGTTTGGCGTTCGATCTATCAATCTACTACAATTTCCTAACGTCCGTTTTGCCTATCTTGAGGCGCCGTACCCGGAAAGGGATTGAGAAGCCCTTTAACACGTCGGGTTGCGAGTATTTGTTCTTTTTGTGCAGGGGCTATTTACGTTATGTTGCTTGGTTCTCCTACTGGTTCGATAAACTTGGTTTCATATCTGATGGGAATACCTACCGCCGCTGTGCTGCATCATCCCTTCCTCTTTGGGGAAATACCGATGTAGCTTCAAGCGATATCAGACATTCACCTCTTCATGCCCATGAGGTGTTTGATGAATTCCCCCGAAGGTATTTTTTTTCTATTTTCTCAGTTTATTATAACTATGCATTAAAATATTATCATTGGGCTTTGCGATGTATAGATGAAGAGGCTATGTGAAGAGTTTTTATGACTCTTTGTTGGAGGAGGAAGAAGAATAAGATGATGATTTCAATATGGCATTGATCGCAATCATTAGAGAGGAAGAGGGGATGAGACCGCGACATGGAGAGTCATGATCCTTGTGCAAGCTTAGAAGGAATGCAGTTGGCAAAATCGGTGCAAGTCCACTGATGAAGTGTACCATGATGATTCAAGTTCTTGCATATGGAATTGCGGCTAGCCACATTGTGACATTGATGAGTACATTTGCATTTGGGAGGACACCATCCTTGAGTGTGTGAATACATATTATGGCAGATCATGAAAACATGTGTAATTTTGTACAACATGATCATCGAGGATGAGAGAGGCTCATCAGAGCACTATAACTTCGATTACAATTAATGTGGTACATGTGAAGCTGGAACATCGAGAAAACATGAAGTAGAGATTTCTCGCAGTGCATCGCATGGACAAAACCTAAGAAGCTCATCACCAACTCCAAGATGATCTTGTTGAGCACTTGTAACAAATTCATAGTTCATAATTATTGTGCTTTCATGTTTTATTTGAATTATTACTTCATCTGGGTCATGTGTGTGTTTGAATTTGAATATTTAGATTAAAAAATGTTGAACTTAAAATGTTGTTAAAATATGTGCATTAGAAATATTATGATTTGAATTAATATGTTGTGTAAATGTAGTTAAAATGGGGTTCGTATGTGAAGAGTATAGAAGAAATATTAAAGATAAAATTATAGATAGTCAAATTTTGCAGGAAGGGCTAAAAAATTAGCTCTATCCTTTATTTAATATTTAATAATAATAATAATAAGAGACTATAAAATAAAAATGAGAATACTACTAATTAGAACCAAATTAGGATAGCAGGACTAATCCATGTAGTATAATGAGAAGTTATAGTATAAAATAAAAATAAGGAACTCTATTCAGAATTATGAGATAGAATATTCTATTTTCTTATTTACGCTTTAATTTATATTTTATATTTAAAATGGATCAATTTACATAATGTATCTATAAATAAACTAATAAATATACTTAAAATAAAGTAGGCATTCACAAAATGGATAAAAACATTGCAGTTATGGGCGTAACAAAGTTAGGCCCTCAAAATTTGAGGAGTTAAGTTTGATGAGGTGTTATGAAAATTGAAGTTTTAGGGGAAGGGTTAGAGATGTTCTGATGCATGCTAGTTCTAGCTCAAAGCCAACTTAAATGTATACCAACAACTAACTCAAACTAAGCAACCTAGAATCGAGCACATGGCAACACCCAAGGGGCCAGATGACAATGTCATGCACCGGAAGTTTCTTTAGACACCCCTCTAGATGTAGGTGTTGTGTGTTGTCCTACGAAGCAACCAAAGGATGAGTGACTCATAAGTTTGTTCTCTAAAAAACAGTGCTAACCACATGTAACGAAGGTAATATAAATAAATTTAGTTGATGCTATAAGAATCTGGTAGCAGAAAATTTGTTGAGAAAACAAATAAAAAAGAAAAGTCAGCTGGTACATGCTAAACCAATATGTAACAATACTTTCTTTTGGGGAGTATGTAACAATACCTTTTTAGGGAATATGTGACAATGCCTAAAAGAGATGGAAATATGTAGCAAAGCCCCTATCTTTCCATGCCAAATTATTGTAGTCAAGTTAAGTGAACAGTGCAATAAAATATTATTTTAATCAATAAGATCAAATCATAGACTATGGCAACTACCCAATTTAGAAAAACTTTGCTTTATTTCAAGACTATTTGGAAATTTTAGGCACCACAATGGTTTAGATACAATATTTGGATTTATTAATAATTAAACTAGAGATAACATCAAATAAATAGAACACTAGAAGGAGGGCTCAAACCTTGTGGTTAACAGCCACATGCTCTTGACAACTGAGTTATTCTCATATTCTTCATGTTATTTTATTTGTAATGAGCAACTAGATTTGTCAACTCAACTAGACTGCCACCACACATAGTTTTACCAACATCAGATACCGATTTCATGGTGTGTGCGCTGTGGTGAAATGTTCAATGGTCCCAAAACACGGTCAACATCAAGACGAGGCCTTTTCTGCTCATGTCCAACATTGGCGAGTTCTATGCCTTTGTGTTTCAAAAAAATGATGATGGAATACTTGTCTCTCGTGTCGACAAATGACGTACCAACAAGTTGTAGATAACTACAAATTGTAACCGTATATTGTGGCATGGAATGACAAACTTCTCTTGGTGGTGAGATCAACTAGTGGTTATGGCACCTAGCTAAGTCCATTTTTCATCACAATTTCTTAGTATAAATTACTCCTTATTGACCATATTTTGCACATTATCACATAATTATTATGTCTTTTCCTCTTAATTTTTATGTTGCAACGGACGAGGGGAATTGTAGAAAAAGCTACAAAAAGCACCAAACTTAAGTCCAATGGAGAAAGTAATTTTTCATAGCCTGGAAAATCAAGAAAAAAATATTGCCAGTTTCTCACCAAAAGAGAACCAAGGGGGCTAGACTCCAGCCGAGGGGGTGTCTGTGGGGCCCATGCGGCCCCAGCTTGTGACCTAGGCTGGGCCGCGAGCGAGGGGTGCATAGGACCCACATGGCACCTATCTGATTCCGCTGTCACCCTGGCCCTATTTTACCCTAAAACTAATGGAAAGATTTATCAGAGATTTTTCTGCTTCAGGAAGAACCTGAGTGGAGCACTTCTCTCCCGGCGGGCTGCTCTGTCGGGATCCTTACCCTTCATTTGGGGAAAATTGAAGCCTTCGTCATCACCATCATCATCTTCACCAACACCATCTTCATCATCATCTTCGTATCCCCCTCTTTTCAATCTATGAACTATTACCTCATATTTGTTGGTGAGATCACTTCTTGGTGTTAATTGTTGTCTAATAGTTGATGCTTAGTGGTTTATTAGTGAAAGATTTGTATGTCCAGATTGTTATCCATATCATTACCCGACTGATCAGGATCAATATGATGTCTTGTAAATAGTTCGTTACGTTCTTCAGGACTTCAGAGAAACCTTGTTGCTAGTAAACATGTGTAATTGAGTAAACTTCAATGTTTTAATATTGTGTTGTGGTATAATTCTATAGTGTTGACGATGTGAACGTCGACTGTATATCACTTCACCTTTATTGGCCTAGAGGAGATTATTATGTGATCAGTTTTCTTAGGATGGGTGGTTGGAGTGGCAGAAATTGCCGTGTCCTGATTTTGTGAATTATTACATAAGGAGTAGTTGGGACCCCAAAAGTTAATGCTATGGTTAGATGCAATCTTAACTATTCTTTTGTATTTGTGGATGCTTGGATGGAGGGTATAATCATAAATGTGTATTTTTGTTCAAGTAAGAACAATACATAGGCATAGGCTCCACCACACAACATTTATCAAGACAATTAAAGTTAAAGTTAGTGGAACTTGGTGAAAATCCCATTGTCCTCGAAAACGGTTTGATCCCTATAAGTAACACAACTGGCTTGTCGTTAGCACAATTAACTACTGGGACACTTGCTGATCCATTATACTTTTGTTGTAAATTACATTCTTGCAATTTCTCTCTTGATAAAACAAACAATCAAACAATTTTTGCAGCTTTTAAAGAAATTCTTTGCTATTTTCCATCAACCAATTCCTCCTGCTCTTCGTTGGGTTCGACACTCTTATAAAAAAAAATCTACAATTGGTCACCTACACTTGTGGGTTATCAAGACTCTTTTCTGGCTCCATTATCGGAGAATGTAGCACTCTTGGTAAGTGAAAATTGGCAAGGGAAAGATTTGTTTCCTTGTTTTTATTAGATTCTGAAATTGATCACAATCAAGTAGGGAGCTCACGGGACCATTTTATTGACTAACGGAGAAGATATTAGGTCATGGCTACTGCTATGGACCCGTAGTCCAAGGGATGGACTACTCGCTCACACATTATCTTGGGAGCAACAATCTCGATGAAGGTGATGACGATGATGATTTCCCCCTCTGAGAGAGCATTGAACTGGATAGCCTCGTAATACATCACGGCGGGGGTGGAAAATTGCGATTTAAATCAGAGAAATGTTTTGGGTGTATATAAGTCATTGGGGCGAAGAGGTGGCAGAGGAGATGCATGTGGACCCCACACCCCCTCAACACGTGTCCGAAGCCTAGGACGCATGGGCCAGGCGAGCGTATCCGTCCCAAGTCTCCCAAAATAGGTTCCGTGGGCATGAACCGGATAAATCACCATGTCAGCCTCATCATCAATGAGATCTCTTGGGGCACCACCCTACTTCTATTCCCTCTTACGTAAATCGTAAGATCGACTATGCACTAATCGTCGACATGTGGGCTCAAGGTATCCCTATTCACTCTTCATTCAAATAGGTTTATCCATGCCCATAGGGTATATACCTCTGATAGTCCAACGTTATCGACCGACAAGCCTCTCACACAATATAGTGGTGAATTGAAGTGGACCGAGGCTAGTCTACAAATCAAATAGCCGGTTGATGAACAAGAGTTGTCAGCTTTGTTTGGGTTTACCGTTTTAGCTGATAGGTCTAAAGATTATTGGGATCGATTCTTGTTAATAATCCATTATTATTGGATAAATGGTCAGAATGCTTGCCAATACTCATAGAAACGATGTTGCATCTGAGTTGCTTGTGATTATTGTATCTACGACAAGTTGGATGAACAATACAGAAATAACCTTTTTGGATAAGGGTTTCTATAGTAGTGCCCTATCTTGGGTTCTTAGTCTTGGCATAGGGATGACAGAATTCGGCATCGCCGAAATGGCTACCCCGGTAGGGGATGGGGAATTGCAATATCTATTCGTTTAATTTCCTATAGTTGTTACCTTCTAATGGAATTTATTTCAATAAAAAAATAATAATTGCTAATGGATAGAGGGAGACATTGACTTTTTAAGGACGACAAGTTAATACATTTAGAGTACATAAAAGCTACGTGTCTGAAGAAAACATGAACTGCAGTACATAAATCATTAACGAGTCAAAAGCTTGAAGTACAAGGCCGGGAGATGCAACATTTTTTCATTTTCTTGACAAAATTATAGATGGCAAGCGGCACAGCTGCATTCTCCTACAAACAATAAGTAGACATGGTGATATTTGTACAATCACCAGTAATTGCCTGAAAGAGGGGAAAGATGGCGTTGTTAACATTTTTGTAATGGGAATAATAAATGTAGGGTATTAAATAACATAAGGGAACTAAGCTTTTCCTTTTAAAAGTGATTGCCTAAAAAGTTTCTCATGTGAGAAATTTCCCAAAATGAAACAACTACACCCAAACGGAACTTCATGTATCATAATTAGTGCCTAATATATCAGGTAAGAAAAACTCACATGTTCCTTTCCATCGTCGGATCGCAATTTTATCCAATTCTAGTAATTGAGTCCAGTGTCGCCCTTAAAACTAGATCGTCTTTTCTTGAGTTTTTGTAGTATTTATTTGTAGCTTTTGTAGACTTGCCAGGTTGTTCCTTCCTGCGGGTTACAAAAATAGTGTTAATTCATGGGTTAATGATCAGTTTAATAGTAATTAAGCTTATGTTTGCCAGTAAAAACATGCATCCACTAAGGTATTCTATTTTGAAACTTATGTCTCTATTTTATGGTGGGGGTCCTCCAAATGGTTGGATCACCCCAAGAATACAAGAACAATCCATGCATTATGACATATATATTTCTTTGGATGAAGAACATCTATATGGTATTAGGCCCCGTCTAGAATAAAAGGAAACACGTAGAGACTTTGAATGAATAAATTCATATTGAAAAAAAAATGCTACGATCTTGTATTGTGCTCATCAATATTCCTATGAAATCAAGTAAAGGAAAATCCATAAGTATTTTTAGAGGAAAATAAACATGAGTGTTTTCTCCTATTTCCCCCTTCATGACTAGAATCCACATGTTTTTCCTTTGTGTGTCGGAAGTTTGGAACGGCGGTGAAGTATATTCATGACTTCTTACATGACATCTCATTTTCTATGTGTTTCCAGAATTTATCTTGGGTAAGTCGGTTTTCTGGGTCATTAGACTAAGATCCAACAGCCCGTCATTCTTTCTTCTTTCTCCAGGTTTCTTCCTCGTCCAACCGTTTCTCCTGCCACAAAATCCGTTTCTCCTCCCACAAAATCGGCGAATTCAGTAAACTTACATATAGCTATTGTGGTGTTTTTAAGATCACTGGTATCTTTTTTTTTCTTAGATACGCATAGCATGCGTATCTTGCATTAAAGAGAAAAAAGGGTACGAGAACCCTCTGCGGAAGATCACTGTTATCTTGCATTAAATTTGACTTAGCTTTTGATTTTCTTGTCGATTTTTATCTGACTGGCAACAGGTTAAGGAGATCCTAACGATAAATTGAGCTACACCTCTTTTGTATATAAAATAATATAAATAAAGGCATTGGTTTCATCTAAGCGTAATAGCCAATAGCAGCTCCGATGCTGTCAACCTAACAACTGCGCTACTTTTTTTTTCCTGATGAAAGGTAGTAGTAGCACACACACACTGTCGAATTAAACATGGCTCTCATAAGTTCATCTATTCACCTTACGATTAGCTGCAGCTGCAGTTGTAATTAGCCAGCGGCAAGAGCCGATTCTGGTGAATAAACATAGCTTTCCCGGAAAAATCACCTGTTGCTGCCACCGGTTGCCACCTCTGGCTGAATCTGCTCCGCCACCGGCAGCCGGATAAGGGGGCTCTGACCCATCCTTGCTCCTTCCTCCTCCCCCTGCTCGTGGTCGTCCTCCTCCTCCTCCTTTCGCTCTCTCACTCTCTCTCTATCCCTCTCTCGTGTGACCCGGCCGGTTGTTGTTTGCTGCCTTGGGAGCGCTGCAGGATGCAGCTGTATTTAAAGAACTGTATTCGAGTACAAGATTACAGATTAGGTGTACGCGCTTTTTGGTTTATTTTGGTTATTTTTTACGCTTTTTTTGCAGGCATGAAGTGTGCCGCTTCACAACTGTCATTTGTCAATGCATGGCCATTTGCCTCTTGGTCTTTAGTCTTTACCCTGACGTGGGAGCGGTTTCAGACTTCTATCCTGTACCGTCAAGTTGAGCTTGCTGACTGCCACTAGTACTATATACGGATGGTTTTCATGAAAGCTGCACTTTGTAAATTATCCAAATTTCAAGGAAAAGGAATTCTCAAGCTTCTAACGGACTACTGTCCCCTTCCGACTCTAAATTCGATGTAGGTTATTCAGATTTTTAGTACACAGTGGTTGGAAATTTCTGTTTTCTTGCATGGTTGCTTTCCACTATACGGTACGGCAGGCCTATTATGTCGCCAACATATCCGAGTGTGAAGACCTCTTTGGTTTGAAAAAACTCCAAACCTTGTTCAAAATGTTAGACCGTCAACTTCAGTTTCATGCGACTAATTAATTAACCCTAAGACATAAAGTAGGGGGCCGCCGTCAAGTGCTGACCAACGCTTGCTAGCCACGTGGCAGTCCTATGCCGACGGCCTGGCCATCGGCTTAGTTTGAAACTATGCCGACGGCTAGGCCGTTGGCATAGGCCTGCCATGTGGCAGCAACTGGGCTCTCCTGGGGCAGGGCTATGCCGACGGCCTGGTCGTCGGCTTAGTTTGAACGACGGCTAGGCCGTCGGCATAGACCTGCCACGTGTCAGCCACTGGGAGCTCACGCCAGCTCTATGCCGACGGCCTAGCCGTCGGCATAGTTTCTGTCTGTTTTTTTTTTCTTTTTTCTGTTTTGTTTTAGCTCAATTCATTTGAATATATACAGCATATATAAGGATCATACAGCAATATATGCATCACATAACAATAAGGAGCAGCATCACACAACAAATTCATCATCACACATCATAAGAAGCATCGCAAAGCATAAACATATAAGTATCATCACCACCAAAGCATATAAGAATCTCACAAACAACAATAAGAAACATCACTAGCATATAAGTATCATCACCACCAAGACCGCCACAATGTGACCCAAAGGCTTAAGCGCCAGGATGTCGAGCACCACGGGGGTCGTCACCGCCAAGACCGCCGAAGCCCAGGCCGTCACTGCTAGCGGCAGCGCTACCGCCAAGACCGCCTCCACCTCCGCCTCCGCCTCCGTGGATCGGAGTGGTCGGGCTCCGTGTCTCGGGAGTGCTGCGAAGACCACCGCCAACGGTAGATCCACCTGTTCCCTGGATGTTGAAAAGACATATTAACGGGATATATGACTGTGTTGAAAGGCATGACATGCTTTGGGTGAATAGATTGGGGATGAACTAACCGGCGAGGGGCCAGCGTTCTGTTCCACAAACTCCTCAAAGGTCAGCAGCACTGGTTGTGCTAGAGGACATTGTGCTGGCTGCAACTGAGGACACCTGCCGGCCGCCATTTCCTGAAAAGCCTGCTGCATCTGGCGATCCCTCTGCACCTGGTGTTTATAAAGCCTCTCATGCCACGCCATGGTCTCCTGGCGTGTGTACTCCAGGTAGGCCTACGGTATGACATGATGGAACTCATAAAACTACTAAATGCGGAAAATAAAGTGAGCAATGAAGATAAGAGGGAAAATACTTACAGATTGTTGCTCTTGAAAGAGGGACTGTGACTGTGCACTGGTCACTGGCTGGCTCGTGCGCTGGCTCTGGCTCTGGTCGATCCGACGGAGCTGTGTGTAGGAGATAGTAGGAGTGATCACAGCATCGAGAACCGCCTCCCGACCGTGCTCCTTGGGCCCCATGCCCACCACCACCCTCTCGTCTAGATCCGCCGCAATGGGGTCAGGTGTGTCAGGATGTAACTTCAGATACCCTTCGGAGTAGGCCTTCTTCCTCCCCGCGGTCTTCTTGCCGTAGTACTTGGGCTCGCCAGGCTTGGGGTCCTTCCGCGTATGGGCGATCTCCCACGCCTGCATGTGTGAGAGCGGCCGCTTCAGTTTCTCCTCCTGCACCACCAAACAAAGGTTAGTCATACATAAGAAAGTGATGGTAAATAGAAGAAGAAGAAGAATGTTTAATGGGGTTAGTCATACATTAACTGCCTTGTGGAGATAGTGGTTTCGGTTTCCCTGAGCATGTACTCCCTCCTTCCCTCGGTTAGCCTTGTTTTTTATTCTCATAGCCGCCCAGGCTCCAGCCTCATCACACCAAAGATCCACCAATGCCACCCAGGACTCGTCTTTTCCATAACACCAATTTGGACACACCTACATAATAAAAGCATAATGGCATGTCAACACGAAACGGTGAAATGTACCACAAGGTAATGAAAGCATAATGAAAAATCTTTTATACTTACCGCCAAGAACTCGTCCCTCTCCAAGGTAATGCCCATCCTCCGCGCTTCTTCCTTGGTCATCTTCACACCAAGATAGTCGTGGTAGTATGTTGAGATGGCCACATAGCGCACCTCGTACTGCATCTAGCGGGCCTTCTTCTTGCATTGGCGCAGCACGATCTGGTCCGCTCTGGCCCTGTGCTCCGGAAGAACTCGATAGAATTTCTACAATCATGCATGAAACAAGAATGGAAGAAGCCATGAGTTAAATCATTCATGAAACTAGAATGGACTTGTGCTTCTGAAGAGAACTCACCCAGAAAGTAGTGATCGCGGCCTTGGCATGGGTCTCATGGTCCGCGTGGAGGGCCGCTTCCCAGTGGTCCCAGCTCGTGGCCAAAATCCGACGGTCCGGGTGCCTGACTGGATCCGGACAGTACAACCCCGGCCAGTATAACTTCAGCAAGACGGTGATGAGGCCGTTGGGAATACATACCCCTTTAGAATATATCCAGTTGTTGCAAAAGAATGAACTATTAGCATGTGACAAGCAAAATGAATAACAACCAGAATAAGCATGTGATAAGCAAAATAATGAAATTATTATAAAGTGGCACTTACTCTTTCCCCGTGGGCTCAATGAGCCACTTCTGCTCCTCAGTAGCAGGAACCTGCTTTGGTAGCTTTGCGTTACCACGCAGCCACCCCTTGTTGTCAACCCCCTTCCCGTCACCACCATCATCCCCGCCACCACCCTCCTCCTCGCCTGCCTCCCCCTCCCCAACCTCCTCCTCCTCCTCCTCCTCGCTTGCCTCTTCCTCCACCTCCTCCTCGGCCCCATCCCGAACCTCCTCCTCCTCCTCCTCCTCCTCGCCAGAGGGTACCTCACTAGAGGAGGGTACCTCACTAGAGGAGGGCCTCGAAGACAACACCCCTAAGTCGGTGAGGGTGCGCTCTTTCTGGCCGCGACCCCCTGTAGTGGCTATCCCCCCACCACCTCGCCCTCTAGAGGCTCTCCCCCTGCCCCCTCCTCCTCTAGGCGCACCTCTCCCTCGACCTCCCTGTGAGGAGTCATCGTCAAGTAGCCGAGGGGGAGGATTACGTGCTCGACCACTCCGACTAGGCAGGCCGACGACCTTGCGTAGGAAATCCACGCCGTCGGCCTTCCCCTTGCCCATGTTCCACGAACCTGCATTGAAAAGAGAATAAGCAATTAGTAAATTAATGAAATGAAGGAAAAGGCATGATAATAAACACATTAATAAAAATGCATAAAAGGCATATTCCTAAACTATAGAAAAAAGACTTGAAACGTACATCTGCTAGAACCCATATGAATCATCACTGTTGTAACCTCTTTCTCGGTCCGTCTCATCATCACTATCAATCATATCATCTTTGTTGTCTGACGGAGGTGGAGGCTCTTCCTCGTTGTCAGCATCTTCGTTTAACTTTTCTAGCATAAGTATGCCATTTTCATTGACAATGGTCTCACCATCATTCCGTGCATCGTCGACGTTTGGATCCACATCATCATCACCCAATGGTCTAGCGTCATCGTTTCTAACCACATCATCATCATCATCAGGTTGCTCTTGATAGAACACTCCCTCGTATGTCATGGGGTTCATGTTGTAGTAATCGTCTTCATTCGGGTCCGGTAGCTTACCATGTGGCGACACCTTGAACACAACTTCCCAACCCTTTAGATACTCTTTCTGGCATGGGTAAGGCAGATAATATACTTGTGTAGCTTGGGTAGCCGCAATGAAGAGATCGGCTCCGGCATAGACGGTTGATGGTTTAACTTCGACCAAACCAATGGAAGGCGTATGTTTTACCCCCTCCCGCGGATCGAACCATCGGCATTTGAACACAGGCAGACTTAGTGTCTCGCGCCCCTGGCGGAATTTAACCTCGTATATATTTTGTACCCTTCCGTAGTAGTCTACTGAATTTTGACCAGGGGTGTACACTCCGGTATTTATAGTTTTGGGATCGGGCCGGCTGTTTTGGTGCTCCTCTGTATGGAAGCGATACCCATTCACATCATACTTTTTACATGTCATGACGACAGGGTCAAAACCCATGGAAACGCATCTCAATTCATCATCCATAGATATGTTCGGATCTTTTCCCTACAAGTATAATTGAAATTGCTGCATGCATTAATTCGGTCAACTAATAAATGTTGAACTAGGTATTTAATAGGGGAGTGTGGAAAATTACTTTCTCCATGAACCAAGCAACAAAATTTTTACGTCCAGGGTTTCCATGACGGAGAAGAGTAAGTGCCTCCGCCTCAGTAGGAGGATTCATTCCCGTCCATTCCTCTTGAACGAAATCGCTAAAAAAAAGAAAAGCGGTGTTAGACCGGGACTAAGTGAACATGGAACATGATGATGTGGAAGACATAAAGGAATGGTGTAGTGGTATTACCTCATCCACACTTCCTCAACTTCCTTGATGTTGTGCAAGATATAGAACATGAGGTCCTCCCACTCTTGTCGTGGCATGTTATAAGATTTCGAGGCCCCAGCCCTCCCACCTTGCGCGTTGAATAGATGGAGCCTGGGTTGATACTTGGGCTCTTCTATATTGTATCGAGGCACCTTGTTATGCAGATGGGGAGCGTGGTCTGGATAGTATGATGTCCTGAGGTCTGACACCTCCTCTAGGATAACTGCCTCAGCTATGGAAGCTTCAATCTTAGCTTTGTTTCCACATTTCCGTCGGAGATGCTTGTTCTGTCTCTCAGGGCCTTACTGCCAGCGATTCTGCACAGCCCCCCCCCCCAAAATACCTCGTTCGCGAGGTGCAGAATGAGATGTGTCATCGGAGTAAAGAAGCCTGGCGGAAAGAACTTCTCTAGCTTGACTATCAACTCCGGTGCCTTCTTATGCAATTTTCAATCACCTCTTTACTTACTTCTTTAGCACAGAGCGTGCGGAAGAAATGGCTAAGCTCGGCAAGCACTCGCCAGACATGCTCGGGGACATAGCCTCGAACCATCACTGGCATTATCCGCTCAATCCATACATGGTAGTCATGACTCTTCAGGCCAGTCACTTTGCCCGTTGAAAGATTGACTCCCTTACTTATATTCGATGGATAACCATCGGTGAACTTCAAAATTTGTTTCAGCCAGATAAGTACTTCCTTTTTTTCTGGCGGTTTAAGGACAAAGTCAGCATCTGGCTTGAACCAGTTTTTTCGACCGCCTGTGGGAGGCTTCATGTTTAGGCGTGGTCTATCACAAATTCTCTGTTGATCGGCTCTAGCTTTAACGTTATCCTTCGTCTTATCAGGAATGTTGAGGATCGTGCGAAAAAGGGACTCTGCCACATTCTTTTCTGTGTGCATCACATCAATATTGTAAGGAAGTTTGAGGTCCTTGAAATAGGGAAGCGGCGAGAAGGGGGTAATGTGAGTCCAGTTGTGCGTCTCACCATATCCCTCGAAGCCTTTGGCTTTGCCTTTGACTTTAGGCTTGAGAGCTTTTTGCTGAGCAAGAACATCTGCCTCCGAAAATGTTGGAATCTCGGTTACTTCATGAACAACTCGGCCTTTCGTGAAGTTCTTCTTGTCTTCCCTGTCTGGATGGTCTGGAGGGAGGAACTGTCGATGCAGGTCAAAGGCTACATACTTGCCACCCTTACTCAGCCAAATCATTCGCAGAGCCTGCATGCACACTGGGCATGGCATCTTCCCACTTGTACACCATCCGCAGAATAGAGCATAGCCGGGAAAGTCATGCATGCAATAGTGCAACCAAACTTTCATCAAGAAATTTGTCTGCAGATCCCGGTCGTATGTCAACCTCGGAAAGTACCAAGAATGGTGCAAAGCATCCACTAGCGGCTGCATAAACACACCCAATTGCTTCCCTGGGTATTCAGGCCCCGGAATGATGAGCGACAAGAACATGGTCTTCCGTTGCATTAGGGCACCAGGAGGAAGATTGAGCGGAATTACAAACACGGGCCAGCAGCTGTATGGATTGGACGACATACCATATGGATTCAACCCATCACCTGATATGGCTATTCTGACATTCCCAGCCTCGGCTGCTTCCTCGGGGTATTCTTCATCGAACGACTTCCATGCTTCCCCTTCCGATGGATGTACGATTTTTTTTGGATTGTACCTTATACCTTCCTTGTGCCACTTCATCATTTTGGCAGACTCCTTCGTGATGAAAAGGCGCTGCAGTCTTTTTATAAAATCAAGATACCGAAGAACCTTAACGGGGATGGTTAGCTACATTTTCTCACCATCCTCACCGACCACCTCAATGTACCGAGACGAACCGCACTTCCTACAGTACTTGTCATCCGCATACTCGTGCCTAAACAAAAGGCAATTCTTCGGGCAAACATCTATTTTCTCATAATCCATAGAGAGTGCCTTCATGATTTTCTTTGTATCGTACATGCTTTTCGGCAGTTCATGACCCTCAGGGAGGCTGTTAGCCCATACTCCCAGGAATGCTTCGAAGCATTTCTGGCTACAGCCGTACTCAGCCTTGACTGCAATCAGTTGCGAGATGGCATCCAGCTGAGATATTTTCGCACCCGCATAAAGAGGTTTCTTCGACGAGGCCAAGACCTCCAAGAAGGCCTTTGTGGTTGCCTCCGGCTCCTTCGGTTCATTCTCTTAAGGTGTCGCATTTGCCGTTTCTGCAATAATGACATCATGTAGCATGTCCCTGACCCCTTCGTCCTCATATCCATTGATGCATTGTCGCATCACCTCCTCTCTACCACGGTCCTGCTCGACTATGTTTATCGGCGGCATGTCAAAGTTTGGCATATATCCGTGCGTGCGAAGGTGCTCACTCATGTCCGTCTGATTTCTACGATGACGTCTGGCACATCTCGCACAGGGGCATGGTGGGATAATTCTCATTGGACGACGGAATATCTCCTTCAAATACACATCGGTTTTCGCGATCCACTCTGATGTTACTCGATTCCGACGGATAAAACCACTGTACATCCACTGATTATCTGCCATCCTCTGCTTTTTTGCAAGCCACACAACATAATTAAGGATTCACTTAAATTAATCACATCAAATTTTCAGTTTCTACCGCGTTGAATCCACCTACATCTCTAATAGGTAAAGATGGGTCCTAATCCCACCCGAGGATGTGTAGATTGAGTATGTTCTCCATTCTACCCCGTTCCGAGAGAAAATTTTGGTAGAACCTCCCCACTGTTCTCCAGATACACGTCTCGGCAAATAGCCGAGAGAATGTGCTCCGGAGAACAATGGGGAGGCGCCGCCGAAATCCTGTCTCGAAACGGGGTAGATCAAGGAGAACATACCCAATCTACACATCCTCGCACTACAAAAAAAATACACTTCCGTGATGATACGTGTTTGTCACAGTAGGTCGCATTTTTTGTCATGCATGCACATCCATGACAAATTTATGAAAGAATCAAGATAGTCATACCTGTGCTGTCGTAGAAGTGTTCCATGACATTACCAAAATTATCATCACCGAAGTGTCCACTTCCATGACGATAAATCGCGCGTCACAGAAGTGCTTTGGTCAAGGGTGACCGACACGTGGCATCCACCGTAACGGAATGCCGTTAAGCTATCGGGTCGGGTTTTGGATCCGATAACCCGTTAACAGCCCCGACCAATGGGGATTTTCCACATGTAAAATCATCATTGGCTAGAGGAAACACGTGTCGGCTCATCGTTGGGACAGATGCCATCCACTCACTGGATAGAAGGCGCCTATGATACGTCGACATGTGGCACGGCCCAACAGTGGCCCATTCCTGTGAAAAGGCCGGCCCGTTTGACTTGGTCAAAAGCTGGCGGGCCGGCCCATGGAAAGCCTATTAACGGCCTGTTCGCATATAGCCCATTTACAGCCCGCTAACCCAAGGCCCGTTACGCCCTATCCGAATTAGGCCCAGTAGCGTCATCTGGGCCATCCAATATGATTCCAGCCCGTTTTCACTTCTGGCCCATGTATAGCCCATGACGTCTTTCGGCCCATATGAGGCCCTTTGTAACTCTTGGCCCATTAGCGGCCCGTGCTGAAACTGGCCCGTAATGAACAGTGTATTACTTTACACCCATTAACGGCCCATGGTGAAACTGGCCCGTAATGAACAGTGTATCACTTTATACCCATTAACGACCCGTTATTCCGTTGGGCCGTTTCCAGCCCAAGTTAACTTTCGGCCTTCTGAGGGCCCATTTATTCTTGGGCTCATTTGCAGCATTCGGTTACTTACGGCCCGTTACTGTCATTTTCTGCTTGTGGGCCAAATTCAGCCCGTCGTTACAGTCGGCCCGTTTGTGGACCATTAGTCTGTGGGGCCATTTTCATAGCATCACCAAATACGGCCTATTAACGGCCCGTTATGGTCAGCCCATAAAATGTACGATTTCCATTAAAGGCCCATCTACGGCCCATTAAAGGCCCGTACAAGACCCATAAATGAGTCGGCGGCCCATGGATCCTACGAGACGTAGAAGGCCCATGGATCCTACAAGACGTAGAAGGCCCATGGATCCTACGAGACATACAAGGCCCATGGATCCTACGAGACGTAGAAGGCCCATGGATCCTACGAGACGTAGAAGGCCCATGGATCCTACGAGACGTAGAAGGCCCATGGATCCGACGGCCCGTGAAGGGCCATGGTCGGGCGAGTTAGCCCCCGTTTGAACGATATATCATATTCAAAGAATTATCCTACTCAATACTATACAACAAAGAGATCAAGGCATAGAAAGGTAGAATAATCCTACACTATACAATAAAGAAATTATAGCCGATTATACCCACTGGGCATTATGGTTCGGCACAGGTGATAATAAAGCATACACAAACAACAAATTACATACACTTGGCAAATACAGCTCATACATCATGGACGCGCATCAACTTAACTCCATTTGAACTATAATGTCTTCAGAAAATAGGATTGGCCGGATTCAGATAGCACAAATTCCAGTCTGCAAAATCTCCAATTCCTTCATGGTTACCTCAGTGTCTTGTTTCATTTTTTTGACTCCTGCATCTAATACCTGCATGTCCAGTCTCAACTTGTTGATTATACGTTGACAATCATGTACACGTTGTCTTGCCACCTCTAGTTGATGCTCGAGAACATCAGCACATTCCAATTCCAATCCATAATCATTCGGTAACGGCCATGCCGCACTGCTCGCAGATCTTTGTGTTGATGTCACTTCATCCTGAAATGTTTCTGTAAGTACACATGACTAGGGCAAAAATATAGTTACAACAGTGAAGCAAACAAGACACTATTTTGTACTACATGGCAAAACAGGACTAACAATAATGTTACACGTCACTTTCAAAAAAAAAATGTTACACGTCATGAAGCATAAGCAGGTGATATTTTAAAAATTATAAAAAAGATAGTCTGTGCAGCCTGCATACAGAAATCCCTCTTAGCTCACTAGAGGAGCATGATGTTGGGGCCCAATCGAAAACACAGACAAGTTACAAATTTAGACAGCATGTTGCGTATAAGTAAGCAAGCAGTTGGCCATTCTGTGCCTCAATTAAAGTCTTAGGGAGCATAATGAACAGCAGAGGGTTTCATACAAACATACTACAGCAGGCAAACCTATGCAATCATTAGCGTAGTATAAACTAGATTGTGAGCCTCATGCAATAATAGTTGGTTAATAGACTTCAAAGCTTCAGGCACACTTCGGCAGAGTAATTAAATGGTAAGGCCTTTAATTATGTCAACTAATAGTGATACAAGTACCGAACATCAGGCATGATTATTTGGGCATCTCATTAACTGAGGACAAATAAAGCAATTGAAAAGAGAAAATTAACTATGCCCGAAACAAACAAGGAATTGAACTATTGAGTTGCATACAGTGACTTACCTTAGCAGGTTGAAGAGGCTCAGCGCAGCTCCTACTTCTCTTGCAAGGCTCCTTCCTAACATCTTGTACTTGGAAATCCTTAATCTTATCTTCATTGCACCCCCTCTGCAAGGTGACACAAACTAGTTACTCGTCTCCTTGGAAGATAAATATGCATACTTTCCAGTTTGTGAACACAAAATGATGAGATTATAACAAAACAAGACCACATAATGAAACATGCCGCATCTCTTGCACTTGCACACAATGAAATGAGCATTTACTATGTCTTCACTATGTAAAAACTAGGCATACCTTCGAACTGGATCTCTAGGTACTCTTGGAGAGCCTACTGCAGTGTACAGCCAAACCTTTATGTCACCTATGAGTTAGACAAGGCCCCACTACAACAGCCCTTAGTGTTTAAATCGTTGACAAGCTCTGTTAGAGTGTTAGGTCAAGAACAACAAGTAATCAAAGCAAACAGTCCTAGTATGGCTGGCTGATGCAAACAAGCAATTGAACAGATGTGTGAGCAAATCTTACATATCAAGAAAGGAAGCAAAGAAGGAGGCTTAAAGACCATCACTTGACGGACCAGATTTAAGGGGCATTTAAACATCATGTGCAACGTATGAACTAACATAAACATTGCATATTCCAGATTCTACAATGGAATGCACATGTATTAGGTTATCCCATGTATGATGATGCCTAAATGTACAGATAGCAGGCAGGAGTGATTCATCATTGCACGCACAATTGAATTGCAGGTTAAGGGCCAGTTCGATTCCGCTTTTTCAGGGCATATGGTCAAAATAAGCCATAAAAGATGTAAAGAAGTCATTTTTGAGTTATGGGCTTGGGCTTAACTAATTTCGCTTTGGAGGGGGGTGTTTCAGGTAGAACCTCACTAAAAATTGAAGGGAAGGGGAATAGTGAAATGACTCTGTTGTCTGCCTATATTACACTCAAAATGCAACTGCTGACGCCCGTGTCACACCTGACCCTCAAGTAAAAACAAACACGCAAGCATTCATTGCCCTGCCCGCTTGCATCTCCTCTCCCCTTTCCCTCTACCTCGATCCCATGCATGCAGCACTAGGGTTCCTCCAGCGAGCCGTCGCCACTGGTCCCATCTGGCCTGGTCCTCGACGATGCTATGTCCAGCTAGGCTACATGGCCGGAGGGTAGGGGCAAATCTCCCTGGCTGCTCCTCCCTCTGGCGCCGCCCCTCATTCTCATGGTCTCCAGCAGCTGCTCCACTGTGGTTCGTCCAACGCACTACTCCGGCGGGCGCTACACAACTACGGCTGATGCCACACTGCGGCAGAAGGCACCTTATTCCCCCTCCCCTCCTCCCAGGCCATGGCCTTGAGGTGCTATTGAAGGATGAGCTCATCCAACAAGGTGAGGATCTCCTCTGATTTTTTGCCAAATTTTCATTCTGATCCACTATACGATGAATTGCTATGAGCTGCTTCTGCTGCTGCTATATGATGCATTGCTATGAGCTGCTCCTGCTGCTGCTATATGATGAATT